>NW_008751688.1:976831-1012772 GCF_000715545.1 Opisthorchis viverrini | reverse complement strand
TATATATATATGGCGTTGCTCTCACTGTATATGGTCAAAGTGGTTAGAGCGCGAATTTACTGACCGGAAGGTCCGTGGTTCGAACCCGACCTCTGCCTCTCGACTTCCCCTGTCTAGGTTTGGGCGACCTGGCAGTATCCCAGCCCTCGTGCTTCCTTCGGGTAGCATGGCAGCTAGGCACCGGAAGGGTGCCTGTGGATTGCCCCGGGTTGAAAAAAGGTTGTCCCCTGAAGGTATCATCTTTTCTTCTGTGGTAGCAGTGATTGGGCCAACACAGTGGCTGGGGATTTTCGAGCATAACAGTTATCGCCCCGAAGATACATAACGGGCCCCATTCCAGACCGTAGGAACACTGCACTTCACACGTTAAACCGCGCGGAAGCATTCAGGTATTTAATAGTTTGCAGTCTTCAAAGATCCCACCAAAAGGGAGAAATACCATATGCACATTTAGTGTTTGGTTGTGGCAAAGTACATTCCCTCCTCATCCTAAACTGACGGTGATAAACATGGTGTGACATCCACTGTACGAGGCTCTGGTGATGGTGTCACCAGTCCGTGATGGACTCTCTCCGGATCTCAAGCAGAATTCAACATGAGTCCAATGACGATATCACACGCCGAATGTTACCCCACCACAAAGGGATTCCATACGCCACGAGAACACGAACATTTGGACAGTATTGGTACTATGGAATTGGTGTACGAACCATGTAACTGTCATTAGCGATCATGGAATCCTGCTGCCCTTTGGGTTGCACTTGGAATCGCATGGATTAGAAGCGAACTCGAAAAAACACCATATCTGATCGAGTGGGCGTGCTCCAGCGGCCTCTCGGATGGTTCTGCTCTCCACACATCCGCGCTGCCCCGAAGTCCGCAGTTGGTTGTACAAAAGCTAGGGGTGCACCCTTGAACAAAAGCCGTGTGGCGCTGAGGATGTTGAGTGGGCACAAATCATCGTGCTACAACACGAATATACACCAGATGAGAAGCTTTTTCCATACTCCAGCGTTCACGGTACACGATGCTACCGAAGGCAGCCTAACCATAATGATAGATGTGTAAGCTCGACCTCCCCCCATCCTGGAAAAATCAGGATGGGGGAGTATCCATATTCTGCTTGAGTTGGAAAGCGAGTCTCACTGTGAGAAGCCTCTCTGACTACCACATTGACTTTGAATGTCTTTCAGTGGTATGGATTCCTTGTTTAGTCTTACAATGCATCAAAGTACAAAGAATGGAAGTTTCCTACAGGATTTACCATAGCGGTCTGAATGACAAATCGAGTCTGCACGGTGTGGCTTTTGCTTTTAGAAAACACACCCACGTCTCCCTACTCTCTTGAGTACCAGTATCTTTCAGGACGCACACTAATACCAGGGAGTACCTTAAATGCGACGGATATCAAGCTGATACCACGATGGTTTTCGCACGACGTTGAAGCGGTCTTTTTGAAGACTGGGATGACGGTCGAGTAGTTCCACTTGGCCGATACTCTGTTTTCATTCCAAATCTTCAGCGTTAAGGTTGTCAGACTTCACCGGGATGTCGCCAACTTCTTTGAAGAGTACGGGGTACAGATCATCCAGGCCAGGTGTATTGTCGCATTGGTGGGCTGGGTTCCATTTAGGGGAACAGCTGAACTGTTCTGTGTTCAACCCATCGCGCAAGACGACGATTTTGCGAACGAATTGCTGTTCCGTCTCTTTCGCATACTATTTCGCTGATAATTGTATTCTTTTGACCAGTTGATCGAATCAGCTGAAATAGTGCGCGGCTGTTGCCTACAGCGAAAGCTCTCGGAATCCACCAGCGTCCTCTGTCATTCTTCAAGCTCTCGACTACTCGGTGTTCGAGGGTCCTGCGTGCGCCATCACAGTCGCTCGCTGCTGGCAGCAATAGAATCTGCCGATTTCGACGACATCCAGTGTTCATTTAGTCGATTCAGATGGTTTGAACAAACAGTACTGAAAGCTGAGAGCATAGCTTCTTTAACCTGCTTCCATTCAACCTCCAGGCAATCTTCGTCGTCTGCATGCCTGTGCGCTTCCAGTAGTTTTCTAGCCAGATCAGCCCTATACTTTTGAGTTACTAAAACTTATCGAAGTTGATGAATGGAACTGCTCTGGCTTGACAGCCGGGTTTGAAATCCCTATCCTAACTGCTGTCAGATTTGGGCAACGACAAGACCTTCCAACCAACATTCAAAGTACCTCCAGGCATCTTCGTCGTCTGCATGCCTGTGCGCTTCCAGTAGTTTTCTAGCCAGATCAGCCCTATACTTTTGAGTTACTAAAACTTATCGAAGTTGATGAATGGAACTGCTCTGGCTTGACAGCCGGGTTTGAAATCCCTATCCTAACTGCTGTCAGATTTGGGCAACGACAAGACCTTCCAACCAACATTCAAAGTGCATCTAATGTGCTATTCGAAAGGAAAGTTGCCCAGATAGAGGTCCACTGATAGCTTACCAAACCTTTCTGAAACGATAACTCCCCAATCGGTTCCAAACTTATTCCAATCACCCAAATACACCCGATCAGTCGACGAGGGCGAGGGTAACTTACACATGCCTCGAGTTCGGCTGTAGCCTCTTTCATCCTTTCGTAACGATCACGTAGAAGATTCGCTTCATGTCGACTATTGTCCAGCTGGCGTTCGCAATCGGATAGTTGATCGCTGAAAAAGAGTAAACGGAACGTCGTGTTAGAGCTCCAACTCCAAATAAATGCTTTACAGACTAACGTAGGTGGGTAAAATATACTACATCTATTCCGCAGAGTAAGTTTCACCTATGAGGTTGATGGAAACGCAACGACATTTCACTATCAATTTCATTGCTTAGGACTCATCTCAGCATAACAATCTTCAAATTAATTCACTCATCAGTTGCGCCATTTCGGTGCACGGGTTTTACGTATCCCTCGAGGAAATACGGAAGCTAAGGTACCACTAAACTGCTTAAACCCATACATACATTCAGAGTTTGGGGCTGGAATCGAGCCACATGCATTCTGCTCACGGAGTGACCACCGAAAACCATAAGCTATCTACAGCTCGCTCAACAGCCCTACATTACTTGATACTCAATCCTCCTTTGGTACATAACGACGGATACTGGAAAATGAATTGGATTATCCAGAAACAGTTTTCCTCAATGAAAGGATTGGGAGCTGTCCAACTTGAGTGATACTCAGTTTGTAAGGAAAGAATGAACTTACCGCACAGTCTGTTCTCGCTGTTCGGCACTTGTTCGATCTATCTCGCTACGCTGAAGCTGTGTTTTGACTAATTCCAGTTCGCTTCGAAGATGGTCGATGACCTATGAGATCGGGTTCGAATGCAAAACATATGTACGAGTAGGTGGAATGGACATGCATACCGATCCATTAGAGGATTTGTGTGTAATTCTTACCACTGAGCTAAAATGGGTCAGACAAATCCTGAGACGTTTTTTGGGTCAGTGAACAAATCACAAAACTGTGAAGTGTCCTGGGCTTATCACAGCAACGATGAAGCGGTGGAAAGACAAAAATCGAGCATTTGAAGATGTTTGTTAAATGCGCATGACAAGATTGGCCCAAAAGCGAGCGGTAAATGTTTGCAAAGGCCCGAAAGGGTTGCGAAAAATGTTGAAAATTTTGTGAACTCACAATACAGGACTGGCTAAGAAAAAAGAGGGCCACCAAAGCACGGTAGTAGATTTTGCACCGTGATATGAACCAAAATAATTCACCGCTGTAACTGAAGCGTGCGAATACTAATGCTGCGTGGCTTCTCATTCCGAACGTACGAAGTGAATTGATATGGGTGAGGGGAGACCGAGGAAGTTTGAAGCCTATGACAACAAACACAAGGCTTTATACGTATCTTGTAACGCAGCATCACGAGGAACCTGTTACTTGGTGTATGCATCAAAATTAGCTGCACGTATATACAGACATCTTGAAAATCAGCTGTGAAACAGTCTAATGTACGATTCCTTTTGTAATTATGTATTGAAGCATTCTATCCGGCTGAATCATGACATGAAACAGTCATGCTGGCTTCATGAAAGCTGTGCGTTATTTCCAGTTGTGCACCTTGCCTACTTGAAATGAATCAGTGAAGTACTCCCGGCAACAGTATTCAGAAATAGCCCGTACAGGGAGAGGATGCGGTACAAGCTTACGGTGATGGGTAGGTTTTCCCTACTAAGACATAAAACTAAGGCGGCAGCTCAAAGCAGTCGCGCATTACGGTGCCTAAATATACGGATATTGTGTGTGCTCTTAAAGGTATACAATGCAAAATTGATAAGACGAGCATTGAGCCTAGGCAAAAGGTGGTAGAAGAGTCAATTCCAAGGTGATCTCACATTATGAGTCGAAAGCTTCTATGCAAAGAAGCGAGGCTTCTACATCTGGGATCTCCAATACTCCACTGATTTGTATTCATCAAGAATGAAGCCTGTATGCACAAGGCGTTCTCGTACATAACGCCAGTCTACCTAGGACGGCATTAACATCTATTAACTAGTCATAGATTTGACGTTTGCTGCTTCGTTGGAAGCTGACTGGATCGCGGGTTCGGTTCTAATCGTATTTCGCGTCGGCATTCACAGAGTAGACGGATATGCTGGTCGGGTCAGTGTATTTCACAGTGACAGAAGGGCGCTCTACCTGTGCTACACGTAGAAGTATGCGTCGACAAGATGGTGTGGGAAGCAGTCAACAAAAATGAGGATATGTTTGGTGAACTGCAGGTCATATACTGCGGCAGACGTTACGAAAATGTCAAACGAAGCAAGATAAATCTGAACAGATGAGGAGATCAAAGTAAATATCGAACCAATGACCCGAGGGCTTGGAAGCATAGTGATGCACGTGCATCTAGTAGTTACAGCTGTGAAAGACTGTTCAATCTGACAACTGATTTTCTTGTCGAATGGATCGATAAGCGCAGACGCACACAATTGCTTAGATAGAGCGACGTCTAAGTGGGTTAGGTAGACAAACCGTAATATTCACAGTAAATTTAAACACACAGGGAATACACGGGCGCGGTATTGCAAGCGAGAAATACAGAAATTTTCAAACGCTTGATAGAGATATCAGTGAGGGTTATTACTACGATTCTGCGGTCAGTATGCTTATCAAAGCATTCAGCCAGTTATCTCCGCTCCCCGGTTAAGCGGAGTCAACACCGGGACGCCATTTTAATAACCATGTACTTCCGGATGAGTTACACTTAGGGACCATCAGCGAACATACCTAATTAATGAACTATTACGTGACTCTTCGATCGTTCGTAGGAATGTCGCTGACCCTGACGCCCGTCGTACAGCATAAGCCCATCAACTATTGACGATAACCTGAGCTACCAACTCTTCCCTCGGTTGCAAAGCCTAGAGCTACCTCACGCCCCCAAGGCAGATACAAATATCACCGGAATTTCACCTAGAAGTTGGAATAGGCTTAAGGAAAGCAGACCAGTTCGAAGATAAGTAACAATGTACGTTCACTCTATTCCTGGTGGAAGCTATGAAGGGCCACTCCCCATACCAGTTGTAAATCATTGTCATCGAACGAGCAGTTCTTCTGACCGTCCGAATTCGCAATGGTGCAAATACACGTAAAGGATCAGTGACTCAAAAGGCAACAACACATATAATCATCATCAGACATCTTATTCTGGCGCAGAAACTTCAATTAAAAATGGGATTTCGATATTTGAACACTGCTACTTTAATTCGGCATAAAGATTTGCGAATAAAGATAACCTATCACTCTGTGAAAACCTACCGCATTGTCCTGCGAATGTTGCAATCTGTCTAGTTTCAAATTAGTTTCACGAAGTAATGCTTCGGCTGCATCCTTGTTCATCGTAAGTTCTCGCAGTTGTGCTTGCATATCAGAGCATCGCTGGAAGAGAAAGGTTAAAGCCACAATGATACAAAATATTACAAAGTGCAAAAACATATGATTTAGAGTAGTCGGGGTACTAAAACGATTCTCTTGGAGAGTAAACAGCAAAGGAAGAAAGTGAACTTAGGCTTTGCTCTTATCAAAGCTAGACAGCAATGCCCTATTAAAAATAGGAAGTAAAAAAGGATTACGCACCAAAACATGCTGCACTCATCAGCCTGACAAATTGATGTGCCCATGACACACGAACCCGTACTGGTAGAGGGAAACCAATGACAACCGAATGGTTACTGGGTTCTAACTGAGGCTCATGTTGGTACGCAAGCTGTTTACGGAGGTGAAACTATGCCTCTTATGCACCTAGTCTAGACGAACGACTCCATCATCACCATTGACAGTACCACACCAGTGTTCAACACTGATCCTTCGCTGCCGTACATCCATGATTTACTGGGGAGAAGAAAAGTAAACTCGCTTTCCAAGTGCCTCGTTGCAGATTCGCCAGCACCAACCCACATGAGGTATGGTTATGAGACAACGGTTGTCGAACACCTAAACACGCCTCAGTCCTGCCGCTCGAACGGGCCAAGTCTCACAGCCATACAACAAAACAGTTCGTACTATAGCCCGATAAACACATCCCTTGAGATTCAGGGATACACCATTTTAACGCCGTAGGTGCCTCAAATCAGCAAACGCGACCCGAGTCTTGCAGATTCAGGCAATGACCTCACCTGCCAACGTTCCATAACTCCAAATGCCTTTGCCCTGGATTGTAATTGGCGTGTCTAGTGACTGAATGTCCAGGGGCATAATCTTACACCTTACGGGTGCATAGTGCATATCAAAGGATGGGATGTTCATATAAAAACACCTGCGCCTACCTTTCCTCTTCGAAGACGAGAATGATGTCGCCTGCACATTTCAAATCGACAAGGTTTTCGTCAGCAGGGTTTTGAAGGCCTACCAGCGTTCTTCTCATCATCTCATTGAATACGAAATTAAATGGGAATGGAGAAATTGGGCAACCCCTAATGGATAGCGCTCTATGTACGGGAGATTTTGGAGAGCTATCCGTATGCCCACACACACCCGGAAATTTGAGAATACAAAGAGCGTATTATGTTTACAAACTTCCGGGGCATTTCTTGGTGGGCAAGCGTCTCAAGAACAGACCGATCAACCGAGTCGAATGCGCCTCGGAAATCCAGGAATACTAGAATTGTGGGTCGTTTGTACGAATGACTTTGTTCTAGCATCTGACAACGTGTGAAGATTTGGTCAATGCAGCCTTTTCCCTGGCAGGAATCCCGCTTGCTGCTCTCGAGTCAGTGTTTTACAAGCCACCATAAGACGATGAAGCGCTAGTGATGCCAAAAGTCTCGCTACGACTGGAGTCAAGCTGATTCTACTGCCGTTACCACACTCACTACGAGCCCGTTTTTTTCAAATGGGCAATATCACCGACTCCTCCCCCATTTGTCTGAAATAGTCTCCTTTTCCCAAATGCAAGCAAACAGATCAGACAAGCGCTGACTAAGGACTTCACCCCCATCTGTGAGCAATGCGGTTGGGAGGTCATTCAGACCAGAAGCTTGGTGGCGTTTGAGCGAACATATGCAGTCTTAAAACTCCAAGACCGTAGTCAGTTCCATGTCGACTGTTGGCTTCAGATGGGTGGCAGTTGGTGACCAAAGCTGTTCGAAGTATTTGTCCAACGTTCGAGGCGTTTTTCTTCATTCAAGGTAGTTGCTCCAAAACGAGCTGCGGTTGCCACATTGACAGATAAAAGGGTGAAGATCACTATACGTGCATTCGAAAGGAGTTGAGTAAGTCAACACACTTGTGCGTTATTAGGCCAGTGGGAGTCTGGCTCACAAAATCTCATGTAACAAACCAAGTCGCATGTTAGGTATTTGTTAGGCTTGGGCGATTCGACGCCATTTAGCTTGAAATAAATGCTCTTCATTGGCATCGTTCCGGTATGAGGACTGACCTATTGGCAAGTAGTCTACGTATGGATTGTAGCATCGCTCTAAAAAAGCTTACACATATTTTTTAAAGTTTGAAAACAGAACGAATCTCAATAAGATACGCGAGAAAAAAACGTTACCTTTTTTTCTTCTTCCAGTCTGTCACGTATGGAAAAGTATTTATCCTCATACTGCAAGCATTGATTACGCAGATCTCTTTGATAGTCCTTTTCGTTGAGAAGTTTCTGCCTGAGCTCCTGGATTGGGGTAGAGGGGAAACAAAGTAGGGTGAACAACAAAGCTTGATATCGGAGGAATAGTGGGCCGCAGGTGTATGTGGGCGATCTATTGAGTGGCTTCGCTGTTTCTACACATGTTAGTCTGCAGTTATTCAAAGAAGTGAGACTATGATAGTCATGCATTAATAAAAATACTGAGAGACGGTGCAGGTGGAAACGGATACTGTACAGGTTAGCATATCACAAACGAGTAATAGTCAGTGTGGTGTTCAAATTCAAGATAAAGTAGTTCCTCTAGTGAGCGAATCCTTAATAAGTAATACACAGCAGCAAGACTGACGTGGTGAGACTGAATGATCATGGGAAGCGTTCCGCGAAAAATGTGTATTAGTTGTGTTAGCAACTGAAGGGACGAGCATGATATCCTCACTTCACAGTGGTGATCTCAAGCATGGCCATTCGCGCCTAATGGCTTTCCATCAAAGGTGCATCGCTATGCTGAGCACACGAGAAAGGATTGTGGCAGATCGACACTTGCGGGTATAGCTAAGCTATATTGAAGCACAACCGAAAAACGAATTTAGTCCCGTTGTGTTCTGCCATCAACGGAGGGATTAGCACCAGTGCCTTAAGACTGAAAAAGCTAATAATAGGTCCGAACATTCAGACAAAAAAGACGAACAGACTATACCTAAAAGTCACTACATAAGAAGGTACACCAACCTGTATTTCTCGTTTCAAATTCGTTTCACAAGCACGTAGTTGACGCTGATCGGCAACCATTGTGTCAAGTGTGCCCATTTGTTGTAAAGAAGCCTCCCAAATTTCTTTGCGTTCTCGATTCGCCGCCTCCAACGCTGCACGACATTCATCCTCACGACATCTGAATTGCTTCAGTTGTTTCTGGACCAAACCGATTATTTGCTGTACCAACAGGTCAGCGTCTGATTGGCTGGTCTTGGTACAATCATCGGTTCCGGTTGAGTATGGTGTGGCTGGTGTATTTGGGCACATGGTTCGTAGCAGTTCAGACAAATCGATCTCAACGAAGTCATTTGGGAGCGAATCCAGACGAGACTGAAGAGGGAGGGGGTGAAAAGTGAAGAACAGCGAGCGATGAGGTAAATAATAAGCGTCACATGGAAAAAGCCGACCAAATGACATTGATGAATGTAAGTATCCAAGTCAACCGGTGTACGTCTATGCATCCTCAAGAATACTACAACGAATACCCTAGCTTGACACTTGAAGCCACTAAATTCCCGTTCAGGTGGAATGGGAACCTCCCCATTTACCTGATTTATTCTCAGAGTCTTCTTTCATGGAAGGCCAATTCAACATGCTAGATGGGGTAATCATCAAAATGACGCGACAAGCTCTTAGAAGCAGTGTTCTCTTGTACAGTAAAACCAATAAGGTATCGGAAAAGTTTATCACTACGCACCAGGACTACGTTATTGGACGCTTATGATGACGTATGTGACGCAGCTCCAAAGAGTAGGTGTAAGGAACCCAGACAATCATCCAGGTAGCTATGCTGTGGAAGAACAGGAACGCAGCCCGAGGTTAAGATAACAACTGGGCACATGTGAGGGTTGGCCACAGATAAGCTATACCGAAGGGGTATGTTTGCCGTGCCCCCCCCCTGTAGAAAACATAGAGCTTACCTCTGGCAGAGACATCCAAGGACGAACTTATCCAGCAAAATCAGAAAATACAGATCACTTCAAGACCAGAAGTCAAGAACCCCATGGGGTGCCCTCGAGGAAGAGGTAAGTTGGTAAACAGACAACTGATTCTTGGATGACCCCTGATGTGGTTTCCAATTTTACTGTTACGTATTGGACGAGACATGCACCCATTGTATGTGGCGTACGGAAGTACAGCCTCAGCAGGATTGGACACAAGCATCATGCAAGGGTTGTAAACAATTGAGCTACTGACACGCTTGTTAGTAGGTAGACCGATTCACAAAATGTAAGGCGGCAAGAATTACCAGAACGAGTCGAACTTTTTCCAACTGGGCGCGGTAGCTTTGGTTTGCTTGATTAGTACGTTGAAGACAGGCGTTTTCATTTCGGAGACGTTCAAGGACTTCAAAAGTGTATCTGCTAAGTAAGAGATAGAATCAATCAATGAAAACCGAGTGGCAGTCAGCATGTCACCGAAATGCAAAGCTGGACGAGCTAAACGGTACCGTTCAAGTCTCTTAACTGGGGACAGTAGTCCCAAAGAGATCTACAGGAATGAAAGGAGAAGGGTTGTAAACTCTAGACTTGAAGTCGAAAGAGTGAAAACATGGCCATTGATACAAATCGTCAGACAACGGAATGGGTTCACACTCAATCTTACCACTTATAGTCCTTAGTTCTTCAATTTATTAAATACTGAACCCCAGGTGCGCTCAAGACATGCACGTTGGCACTGAAAAAGTTATTTAATCCTGTTTGGGGCCTCAATTGGAATTCTACACGAAAAGCGGACAATGTAACATGCTGCGGAAATGTTGCAGTTTCGTGCATATAACGACAGTCACACATGTTTCCACTGTACTCGTCGTCTTGCTCATTGACAACGCTAATGAGTAACACCGGTGCTTCACTGCCTCAGAGTGGCGGATTCATAAGGCCTAATCACACTCTCAGTCCAAACATCTCCCATGGATACTCATTGATAGAAACTCTCAGAAGTTGAGTCCGCTCACTGTTCATCCTCAAGTCACAATTAGGCAAACAAGGAACACCCAAGTGATGACGGAGGTACACCTGAGTATAATTACACATTTAAAGGATGTCATGTCGAGAAAGGTCGTAGAAAGCTTCAAAGATGGCCACACATCAGAGTTCAAAATGGTAGTCAACAGCAAATCTAAGCGAATAGCATGAGATACTTTCATTGTGGTCTTTCCTCTATAAGAGTGAGTCAGTCACTTGCATAGCCCGAAATTATCTTTGCTTTAGCTTTCGGATGTTCGATTCACCAGGCGTGGTTACGACGGAAATTCTTGTGCTTACACAGTAATTGAAGTTCTGCCTTAGAATATAGCATATCATAGCCTGAGATGCACGGTTCACACGTGGCAAGCATTTGTTTGTTTGTAAGTGAAGAGGAAACTTGAAAGTTTCACTCGAAATTTCCTGCTGAAAGTNAAAGTGAAGTCAGTCTAGGCTGAAATCCTTAGAAGGACTGTACAGCTGTCCCATGTTTGTTGGGGATATAAGTAGCAACGCTCATTCCAAGAATCTCCGGAATGGTTCGAAACAATGAAATCATATCTCGTAGCTGAACACTATACGACTCCGGCCACGAGTGGCTGATCAGCGATGTGACTGGCTAGCATATAGATGGGATATGGCACCCATATCTTCAAATGACAGCTCACATCACGTGACCCGGCTAGACTAACTGTCTGAGTGATGCGTTCTCAGAAGGAAAAGTCAGGCGACCAGTTGAATACTTTTCTTTGCCGAGAGCTTGATCAGTTAGTAGCTATTGGTTGTCGCCAATGCGGTTACAAATTGCAGGAGGGACTACTCGAAATCCTGTCAAGTGGGATACGACGGCTTCGTTTCAATGAGCACTCGTAAGCTATTGGTGTGGCCGGTTCGATTTTAGGCCAGGCAGCTGACCCTGGTGAAAACCTAGTCAGTTCGAGTGGGGTCAACAGAGGTGCAGTCAGTTCGCCAGGGTAGTTCAAAATCGAGTGGAGTATGTCAGAACGATGCACATGTGAGCACGATTATGATCTATCGTGTTGTGAGGCGGAACGTCAATCATTGTGTAAGCACATGAGAGGAAATGACTACAGCAGTCAAGGGTATGAAGTGGGAGGAACACACTGGCCACCAGAACAAGGGTGCACTTGAAACCCCAAGACAGCGCCCTCTGCCTATAAAGGATATTTTCACATTTCCCCCTTGACGTCAAATAATAAGGCTACCAGGCAAATTAGACATTTTAGTAAACAGAATAAGGGACATTAGAAAGAAAGTGCCCTCAATATGTCAATAAGTGATGGAATTTACCAATTATACCCGTCATTAATTTTAACCCAAACTAGTAGGCCAATACGCTGGTGTAGGTAACTGAGACGAGATAGATATAAACAGGACCAGCTCAATGAGTGGTAAATTATGGGGATTCAGCATGCAGTACCAGTACTTCAATCACCGATATGTAGGAAGAATTCAGTCCCGATGAGGCAGAGAAACCCATCACTCATATACAAGGGTTTTTTAAAACACCGGGATATAAATGCAACACTACAGTTTGGGTATAGGAAACACGCAGTGCGGTCCTCATTGCCCACCATCTCAAACGGACACATCCCATCTAGGAAATAATTTGAGAGTGAACCGAAAGTAATTCCACGAGGGACGTTTACTGTAGCTGTAATTTATTCAGTGATTACTAGAGAGAGATTTGCTATTGATAAATACTGACGCCCAGATAAACAACAACCGAACAGTGCAGAAAAGTCAAATCCACATTTGTGTGCCACAAATGTCTTTCCTCAGGAGTGTACATTGTCCAGAAATGAGATTGCTTTCGCCGCAGGCCTTTATAACACTGAGGGAGTACAGACGGTGGTACAAACTCAAAGAACCAATACCCAGAATATATTTCTAGCTTAATCGCTGCAGTGACACGGTTGTGGCCGAGCACCACCTAGCAGATAGCCATGCTGATGTCTTTAACATGCCTTCCAGTAGAATCACTTTGGAATTCTTTTAAATCGGTAGACTTTGAGTGGGAAAGTATCTTCACAGCGTGGACACTGAGGAGAAGTGATAGGATTACCTGGGCCGTAGTGGATCTCGCAAATACCGGAAACATGCGTTTCCCTAACCTAAATCTTGTAATTGCCAGGTTTGCACTCTATGCTGTCCACTGCTTGGTACAAAAAACAGTATCGATTTGTTGACCCCCTGGATCTGTCGCTACTTGGTTTTTCGTAAGTGTGCAACTGTGCCGAATTCAACGTAACCGTCGCCAGATTGACAGGGTATGGAAATAGGGGTGACTATATCCCACAGCTGCGATTCACGAATGGAAGGGGATTTCCCCACCTGAAACCTAACCATATTCACAGGAGAATGGAGCAAGGCAGAGCGACGTAACTTTCAGACTAGCGCGTAGAACGGATTTCCGGCAACAATTTGGACGGAATACAGTATTGAAGGGGATGCTACAGTTGAGAGTAGGATGAACTGAGTGGCTTTTAAGGGCAATTTGTAAAAAAGCACGTTCCACGTTGGGTGCGAGATTCAACGGCAACCACTTGGAGATGCAAGTGGGCATGTATATTTCAAGTTGGTGCATTCAAGCAGATCGCGAATAGATATACACCTCAGTTGGAGGAGTTACTGATAAGGCAACACGTTGTGATAGAATGTGACAGTGGCTCGAGGATCTTGTTTGATGCCATTTGAATTAGATAATAAAAACACAACCGTTCAACTGTAACACCCTTTCAGAACCTAGCCGCCATGCCACCCAAAGGAAGCACGAGGGCTGGGATACTGCCAGGTCGCCCAAGCCTAGACAGGAGAAGTCGAGAGGCAGAGATGGATTCGAAACACGGACCTTCCGGTCAGCGAATTCGCGCTCTAACCACTTGGGCCATCTCGCCCTATACACCGCGATGGTGTTGCTTCATGGAATAGGACCAACGAGACTCGTACTGCACGATTCGCTTACTAAGAACGTGAAGCTAAGCATTCAATTACTGAATGGTCTGGGTAACAACATCACTGTACGAACAGGGAATGCCAATAAGAATGAAGTCAAGAGGACCAAACAGGCAAAATAGCTGAAAAAGGTCAGACAAACTGTGTTAATCGCAGCAAAAAACAGTGAAACACCGAAGAATACAATGAGCCAATGAAAAGCGGAAGAACACTGATGAATAACCAGAAATGACGCACTTCTCTTGAGCAATCCATGCGGTAATGGCGTCCCCGAAGGCCACCAGATTTGAGGAGTCTTCGATTGCGTCAATCAAACGTTTGCGAAGGGTCTGATCAAGAAAAATGGAAGTTTCAGGATGAACAATGTGACCCAGCCTTACAAGAGCATTGTGTTTGTGCACTCAGTGTGCGGTCTAGCTAACGTGCATCAAGGTAAAAATATTAGCATGCAAAAGTGGAGAATACGAATAAGAATACGGCAAATACTTCCTGGGGGAGGTAATAGACCGAATCCCGGGTTTTGTGAGGAAACCCAATGAACATTAAGTGAAGCATTCAACCTATGAAAAAATCGTTATGGCCGTTTACATTTGATATCGTACTCTCTATTTGATTCTATTTGAACTACAATTCTAGTGCAATGAACGATTATGTGATGCCACTATGGACCTAAATGACCAATTTGCTCGCAGAATTCCACTGACTGAAGTACATGTATCGCGACGTTTCTCATGGTCCTAAAACCGGCTTCTTTTTACCTGCTATTTACTGACCCACATTCTTGTGAGCTGCTTGATTGGTCGTCATCAGATTTGTTAGCACAGAAAGAACGTTATACAAGAAAAACTAGTAAACAAATTCCATGGTAAATCAATGTTGGTTAACAAGGAGAGGGTTAGCTTCCTCCTCGACGAGAAGCAGTGTTGGTGTTCTAAACCGGATAAACCCAGCTTAAATTGCCGACACCCTGGTATTCTTCCGGCTCGCATTATCAGAGAAATTCTGCCTGATAACCAATCTCGAAGTGAAGTAATTAGTTTCCGATGGGTCACGAGAAGGTAAGCTTTCATAGAGATGGTAAACTTGTGTGTTCTAATGAGGCTCAGAAGGGGCACTCTAAGTTTGTAGGATCGATTCACGGATGCACGCACCAAGACTTGAATGAACTGCGAAAGTCCTTTCAAGAAAACCGAAAAGTCCTTTGGCTTTGCTAATTTCCTACTATGCTGTAACCTTCACAATGATGCACGATAGCAGCTTTGCCTTCACTCAGTAATGACTTTTCCCTTCAAGTTTGAGAAGGAACCTGCTACTGCCCATGACGTGTTCTCCTAAAGAGCCAGGCTAGTCAGCTGGATTAGTAGCCAGACAAATGAACTTTCGCCAAGCTACTGAAGGCACGTTTCATGGTATATCACTTGATTTATAGTACTAAACATGAGCCGTCAGACCTACCGTTTGTTCGGAGATAGCACTTGTCAAGCTCATTAGATAGCACAAAGAGGTAAACCGAAAATAACCAGGCCTTTAAACAACATGGTTCTGTGAAGCTGAGCAGAAACTAATAGCCATGTCAAAGTGTTCGCATTTCCCGATTTCTGATAGAACGCGGTGGGTAGTAGAGGCAAAACTATCAAGATTTTCCGCTACCTTTTTCGGGAAGAGGTTCATTTTGCTCACCAGTGATAAAGTTCGAGGGGCTGGGAGAGAATGGTCTCCTAAGAGGTAGGTCCCTATTGGGTGGAACTGCATTTCTGAAAAAGAACAGTAGCTACTGCTGCAAAGGTTCCAAATATGAAATGAACGGAGGGGGAAGGATTCATAACCGGTACAGCACCTGCAACCCAAGCGAGAGTTGAAAAAGGAAGTTTACTGGACGAATGGAGAGGAATGTCGGGGAAATTCCAGTGGTGTTTTATTGGGTGACTGAAGACCCGAAAAATCCCCTTACAGTATAAGGTTTCAAAACAGCCAAACACACACTGTGGCTTAAACATTTGCTTATCAACTGGCGATGAACTGTGTGAAGGGCAGTACAAAGACTTTCCCGTCCTATATTTTTCATACCGGGTTTCCTATGAACATATTGACACGGACGCACGGCAGTGGGGGAATAGTGTACTGGCAGCAATCCTGTACCGAATATCTTACGAGCGGCTGACCCAACGAAAATCGTTCATCTGTAACACCCCTTCAGTGCCCAGCTGACATGCCACCCGAAGGAAGCACGACGGTTGGGATACCGCCAGGTTGCCCAAACCTAGGCAAGGGAAGTTGAGATGCAGAAGTCGGGTTAGAACCACGGACCTTCCGTTGAGCCATCTTGCCACAACAAACGGCTTACTTATGGATCTTGTAGCTTATTTATCCAATATATACCATACTCGTTTCACTGTGTTCCTCCGTGTAAAATAGTAAGCTTAATCGTTGGTGCCTATTTCAACGGAGCTTCCAGTAAAAAGAGAATAATAGTGGGGTTAGTTACCTGAAGGTGCTCGGAATGTTCCGGCTCAAGGGATCTGGCATGATTCTCCAATACGTCGCAGAGTTGTCTTAATTCTGACCACTTCCCACACAATTCGAGCGGCGGATTCTCCGTGATATTCAGATAGGGTCCCGTTGTATTCACAGCCTCAGTGACCGTGGCATTAAGCAGTTGAAGGTGAGAAGTTGTAGTACGCATGGTCTGTTGACGTGTACTGCACGTGAAAATGAGGCCAAGCCATGGTAGTGCGAAAAGTGAACAGTAAAAATTAATGTTTAGTCCCTTCAAAGACAAAAGGCGGAAGAAAGGAAACTGAGCGGTGAAATTAGTAGTGAAAAATCTAGTAAGTGGTGTAAAGACTCAAACAACGTATACAGTCTTGAAAGCGTAACCAAATTTAGTGCTGCCGAAGCATGCTAGGTGACTTTTGGGAGAATCAACTCGCCTGTAGCAGCCAGCTTAGTGCGCGCGTGTTCCTGTGTGATTGCGTTGTGTGCTCACCTTTCCTTCATCGGCTAGCCCACATCGGACATGCACCACCGGTTGTCATGTCACTGGATGAACGATTCATACTATCGCGCCTTGGCACTTGCTCATATATACAGCTCCCATTCGCTTTGACCTGGCTTGTCCCTCCGGCATTAAGCTGGCTGAGCGTTCAGCAGAGCAGCAGCATGTAAAACACCACCCAAGGTAGGCGACAAAGTTGCGTTCAATAGGGTGGACGGTTACGATTCGGAGAACGGTCAATCACATGAAATTTGACGTACACTGATTACAAACAAATTACGTGGGATCAGGCCACAGTTTGGCAGTGGAGCTTAAAGCCTGAAAGAGTAAATTTGGCCGCGTAAGCAGCTGACATTATGTTGAATAAAGGTTTTCGGACGGAACATATCAATGATGAGAAACACTGAGAAACATTGCCAAGTCAGCTTTGGAATGACGCCTGTGAATTGGAGATATTAACTTCATCGTGCAGTTATTTCAAACCCAAATTCTACTAAAACGGTCACCCTTCGTCCAACGTAAATATACTAGCACGTGAGAATGGTGCTAATGGTCACCTTCGATGTGTGACTGCCCCAGTTTCTAGTTATCTGACTCCAAAAAAACGAAGTACTTGGCTCCAGTCCGCATGTAAAAAATTCGATACCTGCACCGGAAGCAGAGTAAAAGTAAATTGTTCGGCTGTAACACCCTTTCAGAACCTGGCTGCCATGCCATCCGAAGGAAGCACGAGGGCTGGGATACTGTCAGGTTGCCCAAGCCTAGACAGGGGAAATCCAGATGCAGAGGTCAGGTCGAACCATGGCCTTCCGGTCAGTAAATTCGCGCTCTAACCACTAAGCCATCTCGCACCCCCCTGGAATCAGGATATTTGTAATTGAGAGTTCAGGGAGCCGTAAGGACGTCCCACACTGTCATTTGGGTTGTCGTGGTTCGGATGCTGAGGGCATGAACTAATAAAAGATGTATTAGAAAGCCTGTTACAGATTATCGAGACATTCACGTTGATATGGCTACAATCGTTCAGGCGCAAACAACAACTCGGGTGTTGCTATGGTCACAATAGAATCGATAGAGACCAAGAAGTGTGACGGGACCAAAACTGAAAACCCTCGACAGCGTGCTACCTACTAAATTCTACCGCACTGCCTGACAAGTACAGTGAGACACGATACGCAGGATTAGTTAAACTACGAGATCAACACGTACGATGCGTCGTTGTAGCACTGCATGACAGATCTTTTTTTTTACTACGGTCTGTCTTTCTGCTTCATATGTTTATTTAACTGCGGCAAGGGTTTAAAAAAGGAAGCGGAGCAGTGTTCCGCGGATTGCAGGCATGATATGGTGGTTGTAGTATTAGGTAAGAATGGGAGGTAATAACAAAGGTGACAAGAAAAGGCGCGACATAGTTGCCTATCTAGTGCCCGCACAAGCAACCGCACATCGATCTGATAGGACTGCCGATGACAACATCCTTTTCAGCACACATACGTTCATCACACGAAGGTAGAAATTGGTTTTAATGGAATCCCACTGAATTCTTCAACGATGGTTCCAGTAATAGTGTAGAGCAGAGTGCTTACTTAATGCAGTCATTCACCCAAAAAGAAGGGTTCATTTAAATGACCTCTTTTTGAGCCTGGGGAGTTGCTGACTATGACGTCGTTGACGGGTTACGTTGTTATAGGATGGTTTATGAAGGGGTGATTACGGCGGTCAGATATTAGTGACTCAACCACGTCACCCAGTGTTACAAACTGTGAGGAGTAGCAACGTTAAACAAACGAGGACGACGCAGTTGACGTGATAAGTGAAAACCGGGCTATTGAAGATGGGAACATACAGAGGTAGAGTAGTGTTCGTCACATTTAGCATAGCAGTCCCAAGGCCAGCGGCGGCAACTGCTGCTGCTTGGCCACTGGTTAGCTTGCGTAGAAGCACTAGACCCGGAGTGAAGGTGTAGCCAACGAAGGGTAAGTTGCGTACGCAATCTGATCCATCCCATTCGACATCTTCTATCTCTTCAAACTCTTCCGGTATTGATATGGCGGCGGCCTCACGAATGGCCTTGACTTTCGCCTCTCTATTGTTAAGAGGTGTTTCCAATTTATCATCGACCGCATGAGACTCATTGACCATAGGATCGGTGTTTTCATCAAACATCTTTTCGTCAACTCCATCGCTTGGATGGGTACGTTCCTGCGTCAAGAGAGTGACTTCAGCTGCTTCCGCTAGGTTGCAGGTGGTATCCACGACTGACGGGTGGAGGGACTCGCGGGCTGTCTCTTTCATTCGTATTGGAGAGAATGTTTCATTTGTTGATACATCCATTATGAGTTCATCGCGAGTTCGCGAACCACCACCGGAAAAGTTCGACACGTCATCCAACTCTCCGACAGGTGGCAGATATGGTGGTGTGGCTGAAAATAGACAAACAAGTGAAGTAACGTATCTTATGCTATGTTGTGCATAGAAGAAAATCCAGTCAACACGAGGAGCTGAGGACAAAAGCAGTTGTAAAAAATTTAAGCGAAAGTAGGATCTGCAGTTTTTTCTGTAGGACGGTGGTCCACTAAAATAAATGGATGAAACAGCAAGAAAAAGGTGAATGAATTCCTTACAAGCTTTGGGTTGTCTGTGATGACTGGGAGTGCGGTATGTGGGTTTTATACAACTTGTAAGTAACCTACAAAACCGAGCATGTTATACATCCAATAGCACATTCTCCCATGGATAAAATGGATGCCGTTTTTGATTCTGTTTCTGGTCATTTATCACCAACTGCATACCATCGCAGTCACGTTCAGGATGAGTCTTCTACTGAAGCATCTGTACTAAACCACCACAACCGATCAGTTTGTATGCTGACTATTGATTTGTATGAGTCCGACCTTTGTGAACTGAACATTTGTGTGCCCCTTCAGAATGTTGGTGTTCGTACAAGGTGCGGCTGTCTCCACTTATTCAGTATCGCGTGAGTGAATGTCCTAGAGAAAAAATGTTGCAAATACTACCTAGATGATTAGAACGCGCCTCGAATAATGAGAAGCCGAATGTGGTAGATTGTTCCCAAAGGAGGCCACGAGGATGGACGATCTGATGACCCCTCGCGCAAAGTGTTGGACTGCTTAGTTTGTCTGAAAATCTTCATAAACACTTGGATAGCCGCCAGACAACCCGTCAATAAAGAAGTTGGCCTCATTGACTCATTTTCCAAAACGAAAGCTAGACGTTCCCGACTAATTACTCAACAACACTACAGTTTTACACTATTCTCTCTTCAGTGACGCGTCAAAATCTAACGGAAACCTTGTGGCACCAAGCAAAATGACATCTGGTATGATT
Organism: Opisthorchis viverrini; assembly: GCF_000715545.1. Taxonomy (NCBI): domain Eukaryota; kingdom Metazoa; phylum Platyhelminthes; class Trematoda; order Opisthorchiida; family Opisthorchiidae; genus Opisthorchis; species Opisthorchis viverrini. The sequence goes on along the minus strand of NW_008751688.1, from coordinate 992,618 downwards.
GGATGAGGAAATTCGCACACTGGTCAGGAGAGTCGATTATGCTCCCATCCCGTTCTACTTTCCGACACTCAGACTCAAAATGAGTGACGGAAAAGAAATACAGCTTACTTTGTCGCAGGGTTGTAAAATCAATAGTCTTGAAAAAGGAGTGCCGAACACAACCATCATAGGTCAACCGCTTAGAAGGGCTGGTGATCAGAGAACGTATGAGTTGGACGGCATTGTCCGGGATTTGCACATTGGACGGAAACTTGAGCGTTTTCTACAGTGAAGAGTAAGTTGGGAAAGACACAAGCGCACACCATACCTTGTAGTCAACAATCTTTTGCATCATGAGATCTTCATCTTTATCGTAGAATGGAGTTTGACTGTAAAACAGTTCGTAGAGCAGAACACCAATGGCCCAGTAGTCATATTCCGGACCAACCAGCAGAGGTTCTTCGTTGTGTCGACCCCTCTGACGAAGAAGTTCGATATTCAAATACTCTTTGGTGCCCACCATAGTAGGGCAAACGCACTACATTAAATTGATAGTGGAAGAACGAAAGAAAAAGATGATGACCATGATACATTCGTCTGACGGGTTGCTTAAGCTCTGAGGGGGACGAAAATAGCAAAATAATAAACCATGCAAGAACACTTTCCAAGGACGCAGGGATATTCCTTCTACAAGGACACTTCCTGTCAGGAGATGTAACCGACATGTAACCAAGCGATGTAACCTATATCGCTTTGTTGATGAAAACTTGGTTGTAAAGTACGAATCTGGGTAACCAGGGGAAATCAGCACGTTACTCGATAAAAATACGCTTTCAATAGAAGCTGTATTCTAATGGACGCCCGTAAATGTCTAACACCGACCGCCACATGGTAGAAATTTTTTCTTCTTCGTCTTTCTGTAGCTTTTCTAGATTCTAGTCTAGGAAGCCCACTAAAATGGACCAGATTTCTGAACCTTTGCGAAAAAAGGCTCAAGTTTATAACGAAACTAAAGAAAAACACGCCGCCGTCAAAGAGGTAATCCAATGGTACTTACTTTACCATCGGCGTCTAATCGAATAGCTGACCCGAAATCCAACAACTTCAGGTGACCACTGCGTTCGATGGCAAAGTTCTCCGGCTTTAGGTCACTGAAAAAGCAAGAAGACACAATTGAGACACGATATAGTGGCGCGCCTGGTAACCACAAAATTGCCTAACTATGGGCACTGGAAATATGTCTTAAAAACAGTAGTAGTTCGATTAATCAGAAGGATTAGTGTACCGGTAGAAAAGTCAGCTAACGAGTGTAACTCACCCCAGTGCGGGATTGGCTAGTAGAGTAAGCAAGCGATTAAAGATAACATATGTGGAAGGCAGCTAACTGCTGCGTAGGAGCCAGCTGACAGTTAGAGGAGCATGAATAACGTTGTACCAGAAGGAAACGGAGTACAATACAGGCACCGAAAACGTTGTGATTCAAGCTTGATACAATTTGTCGATTATGCAGCTCAATTCAGCAGCGATTTCGGTTGAATCAGCTTGTTACTAGTCAAGGAAACGTTGTTCTACCTTAAAATGCGTCCACAGCATTCGTACTTAAACACTGGATGTCTAGTTCAGCCAATGTGAACGTTCACCAGCCCAATGAATTTACCTTTTAGTGTCGGCAAAGTAGACAGATGAATTGCGCCTTTAAGCAGTATCTATTAGGTGTTTTGCTACGGAATGATCACAAACGGAGAAGCTCAGATAGCGTGTACGACGCGAAACCGTACAACGACCTGGGATGGAATGATCGATTGCAGTGCATAACGGACGCGTTTTGTGTGATCAGGATGGACAACACTCTAGCTCACACGAGAAATGTGAACAACAAATAAGCACGTACCAGTGAATATAACCCATGCGGTGCAATGAGTGTATAGCTTCAATAGCTTCTGCCGCGTAGAATGCAATCATTTCCGCGTCCAACAGGTGTCCAACTCTGCAATCGTACAAAACAAAGGATCGCAGTGGAGATTTGACGTACAGGCAGATTGGTCCAACAGAAAGACGGAAAGGAAACAACACGGGACCATTTTAAGGGGAACAACATGACTGAGTAAGAGAACACTGGTGAAGCACCTGAATGCAAAACCATCTATCTATGGGTGCCTACACTCAATAGGGCGATAAGGACACCACCATAGGAAATGTGACTACGCCATAAAGAATTACTATATAGGGAGGAAACTCAACGGGAACGGTGTCTGTTGTTGTGTAGTAGTTGAATGCTATACAACTCAACGAATAATGATTTTCCGGGTCAGTCCAAGAAAAGAAAGTATACGGTTCCAGGACTATTAAGTGCAGCTACTAAGGTCCGGTGCCCTGCATAAAACTCAACAATTCAAACTCAGATACCTAACAATGGAGGCTGCAAGCTTGGCCGGCTGTTCATTACCAGCCAACTATTTCCCCGAACCGTGACTGCGGTTCATTCTTATCGGTTTGAAATCCAATCCAAGTCGGACGAGACAGTTATCCAGAGATTACAACCGTCTAGCTACTCGCAAAGGGCCGACCAGTAGTATTTCAAACGTTACAGTTGATTCTTGCCGGCATGGAAGCAACCTTGAGGTGAGAATAAAAGAAGCCCATACAATCCTACCGGTCATGCAGTTCATAATTCAAAGCTCTAGTCTAATTATTTCGTGGCACTGGTTGATAAAGAAGCGGTGATTTGACGACAAACGGCACTTGAAAAAGCACCTTTTCAAGAATTCGCTAGACAATCATATATGACACTCGCACTTCATCGGCGATCCCGAGAACCAAGCGAGTTCAGTCGCCTTGGAGTGGCGGTCGTATTGCGGACAGATGGTCCCGAATGTAGCAACAGATACTTACTTGCTGAGAAATATGTACAAATCACCACCAGGCTCATAATCCATTACCAAGTGGAGATGTTTCTCGTCTTGGAACGCGTAATGCAGATGAGGTAACCATGGATTTTCGATTGCGGCTGCCTGTGCCAAAACGGTGCGTTCCAACATCAGCTGGGATCCCTCCTGTGGAGGACAAGTTTGAAAAAAGCTAACACTGATGGGTTGAACGCTGTACTTATAAAAAGCGCCCGTCAACGTGAAGCTAGTTAGGATTCTTGACATAAAGTTTTTCGCACAAGGTGTGGATAAAAATCGAGTTATGTGTCTCGACCGGTCACTGAGTGGAGTGGCTCGTAAGTACTGAGGAAGGCAGGTACTTTTCTAAGCCGACAAATAAAGTGCAGTGGGATCCAATGACACTTACAATTCAGGTGTACGATCGTTCAAAGCAATAAAATCATCATAGCAATTTGAGATCAGTAGCCCAGGCGTTTGAACATAGTCGAACACCTAGGTAGTCAAGAACATGCTTTATCATCCAGTCATTCGAGGCGATTGCAATATAGGACAATGATGCAGTAGCGTTACTGCACTATCAGTCAGTATAGTATAGTTTTGTCAATTGTATAGCCATTGTATGGTCTTCGCTTGCCGCAGTATGATGTCGAAGGGGTTGCTATTATGTCCCCAAAACCATGTTCGCGGTTTTGGCAGGTCATCTAAAATTATAAGACCGTTGAAATTGTAAAAATCACACGATAAAGGATATCTAAAACGTCGTGTGCTCTTAATCTGGATTGACGCGCACGTAATAGGTAGTGAGATGTTATGTCGAAATGAGAGATACTGAAGGCTCGTTTGCCCTAAGCGGGATGGCATGATCATGAATATCGCCTTCAATAGATAGACGAACGCTGGAAGGTCTCCAAAACCCTGGCATTCAAATAGCCTGTGGAGAAAACTTTATCGATCTGCAGTACACAGACAACATCGTTCTCATTCTCGAAGAGAAGGCGCAGGTGTTTTTGGAGGAACTGACCAAAGTCATCCCGTCCTTTGGTATGTTCTTTGGACCCAGAAAGTGTAAGGTCATGCTCATAAACGTGAAGTAACTGAACACGCCACTTACAATCCAGGCAGAGGCATTTGGAGTTGTGGAGCGTTTCACACACCTTGGAAGTTGTATTAGTTCCGATTGCAGTTGACAGATGAAGTCAATGTCTGAATCTTCAAGACTCGGGTCGTGTTTGCTGGTTTGAAACACCTATGGCGTCAGAGTGGTGCATCCCTGGATCTCAAGGGACGTGTGTATCAAGCTACAGTACGGGCTGTTTTGTTGTATGGCTGAGAATTGGCCTGTTCGAGCAGCAGAACTGAGAGTCTTCAGGTGTTCGACAACCGTTGTCTCAGAACCGCAGCTCGTGTGGGTTGGTGCTGGCGAATCCGTATCGAGGCACTTGGGAAGCGAGTTGTTGTACGGCAGCGAGTCATCAGTGTTGAACACTGATGTCATGCTGTTGATGATGATGAGATAGACTGGTGCACAAACTGTGCCGGTCGTACGTGTTGGGCAGTAGCAGGACAGGCATGTATTCACACTATCAACGGTGCCAGGAGTAGCCTTTTGTTATTTTCAACCTCGAACCCTAATTAGTATCTAATTACACGTAACATAGCTGTTCGGATACAGCGAGGATTCTTCCTAATTGAAATGAGATCAAGACTGCACACTTTGGAAAGGATACCCCTTGAGGGTTTATTTTGCTAAGACAAGTGCTAGCAGGACAACCAGGACCTGCTGTGTTCAGGGGTCATTCCGCTTACCGATAAAAGGAACAAGTAAGTTTTTGGTGCCGCGTGGAGAAACGAATATGCACTTACCGGGTCGTGATGCAACCATGCACCCTTGTACTGTGATTTCATCGCATACACCGACCCTGGTGGTGCAACCTCGTGAACAACGCGTACTACACCACAAGCCCCTCGACCGATAAACTTCCCCAACTTGAAGTCGGATAACTGGACACGCATCTCGTTCAACCGGGTCAGAGCAGGCTTTACTGAAATGAGGAGGAAAAACCCGAGTAACTAAAAACCATGAGAAGTTAAATACACCGAAAAAAACAGTAATGAAGTATAAGCAAACAAAACCTACCACGGTAGACGCTGGAAGTCGTTCGGTGGTTTAAGGGACCGCAAATGGAGACGAGACGGTCAGTGACGATAGCAATCATCTGTTGGAAACGATTTATGTAGTTCGGTCGGTTGGGTAATCTACTTATCACAGGTTAGGGCTAAGTTTATCGTATCTACATTATTCTCCATGATCAGCAAGTTGGGGCATCGAATTTCACAAAGTCACTCCGTGAATTATTATCCTTGTCGTTGGCTATAGTTGATGACGAATGTTGGTGTTTTCAAGTTTCTAGCCTGCCGGGAGTGTTTGCGCCCGCTTTCAACCATTTAGTCGGTAGTGTTGTCGTACAAGTTCACCAGCTATTACGGTGCATGCATCTTGAGGTCAATCATCAGTTGAGCCTATAGCACCATACAGAAATGTCCCAGCAGGAAAAATCGCTATACCAGTACTGCCTCCCAAAGAGGGTGGAGTTGTCTGTTTAGAAACCCGTACAGTTCTCTCTGGGGGAGGAAGGGGAAATGTCCCATTCGAATGACACACTGAAAAACCCTCAATGTGCTGAATTTAAATCCCAGTAACACCAGATGGAGCACCGGGTACACACGAAGTAGTCGGATGACAACTAGACTGAATGGTTTGGAAAATCATGCCATAAGAACCGACGAACATGAGATAAAGTGCCGGAATAGTAGGTACGTACAGAAGCACTCCCAAACCGGTTACAAACCCGCCACGGGAAGATCCCATGGGGCCCGTAACTCAGACACCAAGAATTCACTTGATATATTCACATTTATTCATTCGGGTTAATCCAGCCTTGCTCATGTAAGGTCTTGGGGACCATTAATGAAATGGTTAGCGAACAGAACTAGACCCCTCCGATGTGAAAAACAACATACGCAATTACGCTATCCATCTGGCTATGATGATTCGATAAACAGTGCGATGTCCGCAGCCACCAAATGGAGCATTGTAAAGCTGTGTGGGTGAGAATTACGACATCACTAAAAGTTGTTATGAACTGATGCATTGAAAAGGACAGAAAAAAAACACTGGCTCACATGCGCTCCATAGCGTGGGCTCATACCAATAGCCAAACACGGAGTAGGACGCTAAACCGCTGGTTTTCAAATGACAGTACATTGCACGTTCGAAACAGACTTGAATCAATTTCTGATCGTGTATCTTACCTGACCTCTATGCGTGTCGTCTGCTTTGACTACGTCACACCAGGCCATTTATACTTTTGAATAGCGGTCCCTGTATCATGCGAAAGAGGGTTCAATATGTGCTGCCTCAGTTCATCGTTCCGATCCAGGCTATTGCGCGTTTGTACTATCTGTTCACAAGTGCACATATAATTTACGGTTTTCTATTCTAAAAAATATGAGGTGAACCTGGTGAACACATGGATCATCCACCAAGTTTGCTGTAAAACGACAACAACCGGGAAAAATATACTTATGTGGGGTTTAAATGAATCTTTATCGATTCCGCCTGCATCCATTGAAGGGGCATAGCACAACAAAATTTCGTCTGAAGGCCGACTGCAAGCTGTCCGGTGAGAATCTACTCGTTTTCCTCAGAATGAAAACAAGAAAACTAGTATGAAATTTTGCGATAAACAAAGAAACTCCCGTTAGTTAAAAACTTTCCCCAGAAACTAAAAATATCACCACAAACCTCGAACCGCCTATATGGTTTGCCACTGAAATATTTTTTGCAGGTGTGAAGCGGATACCAATAACGAGCACGAGTTTGCCAGAGGGAGTGGCACCGTAAAGGTTTCACTGATACAAGGATTTTCTGTAAGGCTTCATGGGCTACCATATATATATAAGGGTTCCCGAACCAGTAGGTCCACAGGTAAGGGATCGCGCTATGAAATAATCAACAGAAGTGATTAAAATGGGACCATCGAGCGCTTACCGCGTTTTCGAAAAAAATTGGCTGCCAATAAGGTTGGCGAGTGATCGTAGCTATGAGTTTCCGTCTGGTCATCCTCATTCTCTTTGCAGTCGTAATACACCTGATCGACCAAATTACTCATGGCATAGAGACAATCAAGCAGACCGTCTAGCGAAAGTAGACAGGGATCAGGATCAATTGGCTGATTTCGTTTGCGAATGGACAGACGATGCGATCTGGCTCCATCTCCGTCGCTTTTCTTGAGAGCGAAAGGCAACCGAATGCCACGACTAGGTGTGAAAAGGAGAGCTGGTCGAGTAAGCAATTCGAAAAGTTTGCTTGTCCGTTGCGAAGTCCATACAGCACGCCCACGTAAGGAGAGACGACCCAAACTGTGCCGGAGCGACTGGGAGGGACGAGAGGCAAATCGCGTTGCAACGTTGTTGGTAACCGAGGGTAAGGGGGCCAGTGTACCATCGTCGTCTTTTGAATGTTCAGAGGTACGCGAGTCATGCTCGCTGTTTCGACTGCGACAGGGAGTTGAGGCGATTGGAGGACGGCTGTGCACGGAGGATTTATTATCCATGATATATGACCTGGAAGAAGACTATAAAGATTAGCCGAGTGAAAAGTAGTGTTGCGCGAAGGGTAGAATAAACCGGGTGCAAGGGAGAACAACATTGTAATCTTGCAGTATGTATATGCGTACAAAAGGAAGAAAGTAATGTGCGAATGAAAAGAATAGAAAAAATCACATGCGGCTGGTAAAGTTTGAAGCTAGGCGAAAAGTTTCGGCTAAGGGTAACAAGCGCTTCACGTTGCTCAAGCGCACAGAACCGTAAAACAAGCGGGCCAAGAACTTAACGTGATTATGAAAAAGACTGGCTAATTGTGTCAGTCTTGGTGCCAAATCAAGCGGCCTGGAGTGAGATGGCGACCACAGAGTCTTGAGTGTGAAGGCCATTTGACAGATATTATCAATTTCGGTCCGCAGCATTGAAGACGACTCGGTCAACAGGCAAACAGACTGGAGTGTATGAAGCAAAACATTGTGCGATTGGATTAGTTCGGGCAAGTCACCATACGGTACAGCCGAGCCCGTATCGGATGCTGGGGTGAGCGAACAACCTGGTAAACGCCAATGCTGTGCGAATTTCACGCGTAGCGCCTCGATACGGTGCATAAGAAAATCGTGTAGACCAGTGAAAATGTAGAGCATATTCAAGCGCAGTAGCAACATGCGGTGATAGGTGTCGGGGTCGATGGAAGACAAGTAGTCGAGTTGGGGGAAGCGAAGCGTTTCCAGGCTCCACTTAGCATATTTAATCTAATTAGGAAGAGAATGAAAGGGAGGATTGTAAATCGGAAAGGAAAAGTATGATCGTGACATCATATTACCTACCTCTTGGATTGAGAAAGCGCACTCTGAGTTTTCTAATAACAAGAGAACTTTCAGACAGCACAGTGAATGGGTATATCCGCAGTACTTTGGAAATACAGCAAACAAGAGGTATGCTTAATGATCAAGCTGAAAACTGGTGATGCGCTGTATGGAAGTTGGGGGGGGGGAGATGCCAAGCGCGTCATCAATAGGTGGTTTGAAGCGATAAAGTAATCGACCCCGGTCGGAGGTTCCGAAGCTCGCTGGTGTCAGGTCTTCGTGGGAGCTCGCAACTTTCAGCAACGTAGGGGTGCTTATCTGCCGCACAAAAACTGTAAAACTATTTCTGATAGTGAGATGGAAGTGGCTCATCGAAAGCACCCCAAGCTTTCGATAACTCTTTACGACACGCGAAAATATATGGACGAAAGCTGATAGCAATCGCTTCGTTTACATCGGTTCTCGGGGTGCCTGCTGAAAGGTAGCACGCACAGGGTGAACGCCAAGGTTTAGTAGGTCTTATTGCAGTCAGCATCCTTACAAGGTTACCCATACAAAGAGTAGTCTCTCACGGGGACTGTTATCCGGCTCCCAGATTTTTCTGTTAACGTGGATGAAAAAGATCTCTTCCATAGGAAGACTATAGATGTCCTTCCAGTAAGAGGAAACGGTTAATTTTTCAGTCATAGCACAATATGAATAAATCTCCATATTTTGTAGGGATGCATTCTCGGTACAAATCCGATAACCTTCTCAATCATTCGCACAAGTGAGCTAACGGATCATACCGCGACTTTCCTGTTCTCGCAGGACAGTGTTGTGGAGTACAGTTTGCTTTGGTACATCTGGCGAACCTTAGTCTATCTTCAGGCATTGAAACAAGTTCGTACATTCGGGCAGTTCACGTTTCCCTTATGAGAAGCACTAGCATTCACCATATGGCTCAGCAAGCTCTGCACGTACAGTTGCTGTCGCAGTGGAGTGGTGTGAATAGCGCTGGACAGGCATTGAATCCGGTAGTGTGACAGAAAGCGGCGGAATGGTGTAAACTGAAGTCATATAACAAAGGCATTGATCATTCGCAATGCCAGCTGTTTACATGTTTACCGGTGTACACTGATACATCCAGAACTGAGTAGGCTAAACTAAGACTTATTGTTGGTTCAGCTGTAGCACTCTTGCGGTACCTAACTGCCATGTCTCCAGAAGGAAGCACGAGGGCTGGGATACTGCCAGGTTGGGCTCAAAACCACGGACATTCTGACCTGTAAATTCGCCCTCTAGTAACCGAGTCATCTTGCCCCCACCCCACTAAGACTTATACGAACAGCCGGGGCCGTCGCGACTGAACAACTTGATATCAATACTGGTGCCCAATAAACTCTTCAAAATTTAGGCGTTCTTTAGCTATCCATGAGTGAGTGAGCGATTAGCAGTCATCACTATTTGACATAACCTGTCCCTTTCAAAACGAAACAAACTGTTGTTCATGGGCTACGGTTGTGTTAATCATTTTCGCACAACACTGTAAGTGGGCTACATGTTAGGGAGGAAAGAAGATTCAAGACTGAACGAGAGACCTCATATAAGAGCAGCGAGACCCCGCACTACGAGTAACCAGGTTACGATGCGACCTGGGGAAAATCGCACCGTCCTCTGCGATAGGAGTGTGAAGGCAGAAAGTCGTTTCCCCCCGGCGACAAGAATGTCAATATTCATCGCTGTCTACTGTCTAGGTGCGGGCGCCCCAGCAGTATCCCAGCCCTCTTACAACCATGTATGGCAGTGAAGCATCGGTGTTGAACACTGATGTCATGCTGTCGATGATGATGATGATTCATCGCTGTGGGGTCGAAGTGCTCTCAAGATGTCCTCTCACAGATACCGAGTACGCACACGGCATAGCTCTTCATGGATCCGAAGCCATGGTAATGCAAACAATAGGAAATAATCTAAATAATCCTTCCTCAGGTTTGGCATGCGCTTCACACCCGTAAAGTGTAAAGTGTTACTGCAGAACTGGATACGCTCGAGCCTTAGTCTCATGCTTGTGGATGAGCTGATTGAGGTATAGACGAATTTGTCTACCTGGGCAGCGGTATCAGTCCCGGTGGTCTCGTGAAAGATGATATTTCTATCCTGATTGGGAAGGCCAAAGCAGCTTTTGTGAACCTGCATCACCTGTGGCGTAGGCTTGACATTAACTTATCCGCCAAGGGTCGAGTTTACAATACTAAGGTGCACTCTATATCACTATACGGGTCAGAAAGCTGGCGGCTGCGTGTCGAGGATGTCAAAAGACCTTCAGTGTCTGACCATAGTTATCTTCGGAACATTGTCCGAGTCTAGTGAGAACACGCGATCAGTAATGCTGAAGTACGTCGAATGGTTTTCGGAATAACTCACCCACGATAGATGAACTGCATAGGTTGCGCTGGCTTAGCCATGTATTCTGTATGCCAGTCGACCGAATTCCTCGAAGGGCTCTTTACGCACAGCCACGTGAAGGGTGGAAAGTGCCAGAGGAGGTCAAGCAATGACTTGACGGCGAAGTATGACAGCCCTTGCCAGACAACTCAGCTGAGCTGGTCATTGCTGCCGCCCAGGATGAGGAACCCGAGACAGGACACATCAGTGGTTAGGTACATTGTCAGACATAGTCCAGTCGCACCCTCAATGGCGCTCATGCATCCAAGCTATTGCTTTCAATGCATAGCTCCACTCTTAATCCTCTGAATGGGAAGTCCACTGATCCCACTGTATTTTTCATCTATTATATAAACTACCACCTCCAATGCGTAGCCATACATCATCAGTGAACGAAACTGTGGCAGCTACAACCAATGTGCGGCAAATACGCCGTCCCTACGGCTGATGATAATGTGTGGAGCCAGACGAGCAGCTGTGACACATATTAACGAGGCTAACTTACTGGATGGAAAGTGTGCATTCGCAGCCGATGGCGAGGTAAGTGGTAACTGGCTCCAATACAGGCTTGTACTAAGTCCGTGCTAATTTCGGACCATTAGGGAGGACATTGAGTTGTCTAGTAAGTAACATAGAGAACTGACTTTAAGAATATGGGTAAGTCGTTTTAAAACTGGTTTGAGCTCGTACACAGTGCGGACTTATCATGATCGTCGCCACACAACTACACCAGGCTTGAGTATTGCACCAAACAGACTGAATCACTCCAACAAACGAAACTTAGCCGATGGGGATTGGTGATGCAGAAGCCCGAAGCCGAAAATTCGCTTTGGCGATCTAGTTTCTAAATAAGCCATACTGAAAAATCAACTGTATAACCTCTTCAGAGCGGTAATTTCCGCAAATTTCTACGACAAATTCAACAATCCGTGTTTTCTCTTGTGAAAGATAGCTTTGTACGGTTTACAACTGTTTCCGTTTGCGAGAAACCTTAGTGTGTGGAAAACATGGGTTCATGATTATTACACAACAAACCTGAGGCGTAAAACTATGCGACGGAATAACATCGGCGTGCTGGATTAGGTGAAAGGACTGCAACTGAACAGACGTACCTTTAGCATGAAGGTGAATATGCTATTGTACGTTGTGAGGTTGCTCTCCGTAAGGACGATGTTGACCGGCCAAGTGGTGCAGTAGGTGAGATGAACCAGACTGAAACAACGAAGGGTTTGCTCAACAGCTGTGGACCCACCTAAATCTGACTGCGAGATAGAAGCAAAAGTGAACATAGATATTTCCCGGTACAAAAATTTTGGCACCAGGTGTGTCTCAAATTGCGATCGTAGACGTAATGTGAGGCCCACCAAATCACGATACCAGGGTTCTGAATTGAAAATGTGCGAAAAAAGTTGACGCGAAAAGTCATTCACTCGATCACCTGTGCCAAACAGATAAACAGCCCCAACCGCAGCTAGAGCAGTTCCAAGACTTCGATGGGATCCGAACTGAACAGGACTGGGCTCCAGTAGCATGCGCATCAGGTGCTGGTTGAGTGTACGACTGCGCTCAACGATGAAACGTTTCAAGTTTTTTTGCAGTAAGTTTAGATGGTCATTGTTTCGAGTGAACTCACTGAAACTGGTATGTCCGGGTCTCGTTTCTTGCGCCACGGGCGTTCTCACAGAATCGATCAACTCCTGACGAAGAGAGAGAATATCTGGTTCGACCCACGATTTGACCGAGGCAATATGGTCATCATTATGTATAATTCGGCCATTGGTTGCATGGCTTTTCTGTGGTTGTACGACAGGTGCTGTAAGATGCACAAAAATGTCTTCCGTCTTCAAGACGATCGGTCCCAAGACGGATGATTGGGAAGCTCCAGCAGCTAAAGCAGTGAGGATACAGAGGGATTTCAGCCCGGAAAGTAACTCATCCAAAACTGAATGGAAAATTTCGGGAACTTGATCGCCATTCGATGATATGAGCGAGTTTATTGCAGTCGGCTCACCAAAGAATGCTCGTTGACAGAAATCGGGATCCGTCACTGCACAGGAGTCCTTCGCATTGGGGAAAAGGGAATGGGAATACTCCAACATAGAAGCACATCCGGACAAGAGCTGCACTGTTGTATACATAAAGGGTAGAAAAGTACGAAAAAAGAAGGTGTTCAGTGTATCCAGAAATGAAACATCGCTACTGCAGTCACCAAATGTGTTCGCCACGTAATATAGCAAGTTCAATAGACGAATGTGTACGTTGGCCTCCTGCAAGCTGGATGTATGACCAGCAGTTAGACGACTGACTAAATTTGCAAGAATATCTGTCCGACGATCCCACAATAACAACTTGAAATACAATGTGGTAAGAGTGAATGTTTCGGGACCACGAGCTTCAGTTTCAAGCGTTTGTAAAACCTGATCAAATTCACCGAGGTAGTCGCCCAAACATGTACCGAAAGCAACGAGGCAGGGATGAAGAGAAGCAGCGGTGTTCTCAATAAATTGTACAAACGTGCGGAGAAGCAAGGTTAAACTGGCAAAACGACCGAACAAAATTAAGAGGGAGTCCAGTGTCGGGTAGGCCATATTGGCTAAACTTACACGGGAAGCAGGAGAAAACCGATTGGCGAACAACTTGTGTGGGTGATAGAACACACAAAAAATGAAAGAAGAGCGAGCACCTAACAAAACCCAAAGGATCTCCCGCACCAGTTGATATTCGGTCAACTCGTGTCGGTCATCTTCCAGGCCAAAGTGCTTTAACCACTGCGTTTTAAACCCGTCATAAGCAGGCTTGGTTTTTCGCCACCAGTATTCTGCCTGAAGGTGAAGCGAAGCAAAAGCATCAGAAAATTTGTGGCTTATTCCCGTTGTCGTGACATGCTGGATTGGTAAAGTATCCCAATGCCGAGGGAATGTGGTAAGAGCGACTTTTCTCACTTGTGAAACCACGGGCTGGTCCAGATCTTCTTCAGACGTCGAGTCATCCGATACCATAATAGGGAGAGTCTGGAATGACAGCGAACAGAGAAGGGACATGAAGGCGATCCTAGATTCCAGCTATCTACCCTTTCTAATAAGATCAATAAGACAGACAAATACTGGGTGTGATGTTTATTACAACCAGGAATCCACTGTCGAACAAAACGACGGGGCAGCATGGAACGAAACTTGTCGCCCTCAGCACCATGCACAGGATTATAGCAGCAACTGGTAATTAGCTGCCATACAACCATGAAGATATCAGTAAAGAGTGCGAAGAAAAGCTTCATGCCCCTAGAGGAGACGGTCAAGATCAAGTTATCTGCCTCTGCAAAACTGCTGAAATAAACATGTATGGGCATCACGCAGGATCAAGACATCATCAAATAGATTGATCAGGTGTCCTTCGCGAACCCCACAAGAAAGTTGGGCAAACGACGACAAACTTTAACTAGAGGTTCCGGCTAGGAGGTGGCAGGAAAGTCATTACTGGGTTCAGTTACGTGTCCCGACAATGCGCAGGGAGAATCGCGTACAACGCACCCGCGAAGGCGCTAGGAACTTGTGGCGCCTAACTTGTTAGCAACGGATTTCATTTTACCATGATCTGTCCTCTGTGAACTGAAGACCAAAAAGGATAAAAAGTAGAAAGCATGGCTCTTCTTGACAGGCAGCGGTCGGGCATACGTATTAAATTGTTGGCAGTGTGAGAGTTGGGAGTTTTTAATGGAGATTTCGTTCTGAAGCCAGTCCATACTGAAACACCGAGAATCACATAGTACATTCTCCGACCACTTTAACCTTTAACTTTAATTTCGCTAGCAAATCTGACTCACTACCCAGTGCTGGCTCATGGACAACTTCAGTACGGACATACTGCAGCAAGTTAGTGCCTGGTATGTGGTTAAATGCTCATAACACAACAAATCTTTCAGCTGTAACACCCTTTACTGACCTTCCGGTCAGTAAATTCGCGCTCTAATCACCTGATTCATTTCACCCCGGGAAATGCAAATGCACTGCTATCTCTACGGAAAAGTCGCCACATGTCCCAAACCCCAATCTGGAGTCGTTCAGCTGTAGCACCCTTTCGGTGCCTAGCTGCCATGCCACACGAAGCAGGCACGAGGGCTGGGATACTGTCAGGTCGCCCAAGCCTAGACAGGGGAAGTCGAGTAGCAGAGGTCGGGTTCGAACCACGGACCTTCCGGTCAGTAAATTCGCGCTCTAACCACTTGGGCCATTTCGCCCCCAATCTGGAGGACCAGGATACTGTGTTCGACAGACGTCTAACCATTGACCAACCTGGTATGAGAGACTGAGTGTCGCGGGACACCCCCTCAGTAGAGCTGAATGGGTCACTGAGGTGCGCAAACCGTCGCACAACGGTAAGGTCGTCTCTTCGTGACGGTTATCAAGCATCAGTGGTCAAAAACCTGGAGACGCCTTACACCCCATGGCCACGTCTTGCACCCATACAATAACATTGCCCTTACTATAGCCTGGTACACGTGACCATTTTTGAAGCCGCAAGTGAGCAAATTAGCAAACGTGGTTCGAGCCTGAGAATTTTACACTGTTAGGAGGACTACCTCTAAACAGACAAATCCACTTTGCTAACGATTTGTATTGCACACTAAAACCTTGTTTCTACATTGCAGCCTCTCACTGACATTCTATTAGACTTTAGCCCTTTTCAATTCTGCTTGAGTTAAATTCCACATCACGGAACGATCAACTTGTTTGCAGTATAAGTTCCTCGAAGTTGTTTGTTTTCTCCAGTTCTGTGAACTACCGCGTCTAGCTGGTACATTATCCACGAGGATACAGTATGCACCTACTTCATCGAACACATTTCCGTCAGAGCTGATGCAACTACCGAGGTATGTAAAACTCTTCACATCATCAACGACAGCATGACATCAGTGTTCAACACCAATGCTTCACTGCCGTACAACCATGACTTATTTGAAAGCCTTATTGTAAAGAAAAGAATAAAGGTGGATGAAGGAGGGACCTAGTGCTAGCTTAACACAATCATTCCGAGGTGCCTACACCTCCAGACATTCACTCAGGCAATCTGGATAGAAACTGACAA
>NW_008751688.1:939297-973674 GCF_000715545.1 Opisthorchis viverrini | reverse complement strand
GGGCTGGGATACTGCCAGGGCGCCCACACCTAGACAGGAGGACGATTAGGGTCCTCAACCAAAGCCCTTGGCCCAAAAGCCTAACCGCAAGGCAGCGGTGTTTGGCGGGAAATGCAAATGCATTACCATTTCTACGGAACAAGTCGCCACATGTTCCAACCCCCAACCTGGAGAGCCACCTCCAGTGATTCTCTTTGAACTGTAAGGGATGCGTTCGCAGACTGCGCGTTCTGAAACATGACGGTGGCAAGTCCATTCAACAGGGCTTGCGCTTCGCTTCGGTCTTCAACGAAGGCGATGTCATCTGAGTACTCCAGATCGACAATGCTCTCGCCAGCAACATTTTGAACATCGGGGTTCTGGAGACCTTCCAGTGTTCGCCTTATTATTTCATCAATGAAGCTGAACAAGAATGGAGAGAGTGGACATCCTTCCACTTTTTGTAGGGAAGCATTTGGATAGCTCACCATACACCCTCACCCGCCCAGAAGTATGTGAATATGGGGATCGGATTGTTTACAAACTTCTGGGGCATACTCTGTTGAGCAAATGTAGCTAACAGCACCGATCGATCGAGAGTCAACCGCACTCTTGAAGTCAAGGAATACTGAGTTTGTGGGTTGTCTGTACACATGGGCTAACACCTGACGGAGTGAGGATGTGGTCAACGCAACCCCTACCCGGTAGAAATTCCGATTGATTATCACGAGTCATGGCTTCGCGTGCCACGGTGAGACGACGAAGAATCAGTGACGCAAGAAGCCTTGTTACAACAGGCGTCAAACTAACACCTGTGTGGTTACTACATTCACTGCGAGTACCCTTTTTGAAAAAGGGGTACTACTATCCAGTTGTCCCAGTTGTCTGGGACGCTTTCCTTCTCTCAGATAGATTCAAATAGGCTAGATAGGCACTGGCTGAGAAGCCCACCACCTTCCTTGAAAAAAGCAGGTGAAAGGTCATCATGACCAGCAGCACGAGTAGAGAAATACATTCGGACAGTTCTGAGACTGAACGCGGCTCCATTTTTACGGTTCACATTTCTGTTCAAGGCCAGGATTCCGGATTGGAGGTAGCAGGTGGCCAGCTGAATTGCTGTTCGAAATGCTCTGCCAGGCGGTTCTGCTATGCTGCATATCAGAGAGCTAAGAGGTTTCCGAGGACGAGTCAAACGAATCAAGTGAAACAGCTTGCGGACGTCCCCAAAATTCGTTGTATCTTCCAGTTCTTCGACCTTTTGGGTCCACCAAGCTTCCCGGTCTGAACGGACACTCAGTTCCTCCTGGCGTCGGGTGGTGATGTGGTTGCGGCCAGGAAGAATCTGTCGCCGGGTCCCCAGCAGACATGGTCCTATCAGGGATCCAATGTTTGGATGCGGTTGGCTGGGTTGCACCGAAAACACAAGTTCCGGCTTTGAAAAAAATCGTTCAGCTGTAGCACCTTTTTGGCAGCCAACTGCCATGCCACTAGAAGGAAGCACGGGGGCAGGGATACTGCCACGTTACCTACCAGGAATTCTCCACCTTCTCTGAAGAGGGGTGGATAGAAACCGTCCGGTTCTGATACCTTCTCAAGTTTCAGTGAGCATATTTCATTCTTTATTTCTACTTTCGATGGGCGATTAAGGTTTATATCCCATTCGCCCGTATGCATTTTCCCCAGAGGCTGTGTGCAGGAGACCGGCTATATTCGGTCCATTTTTTCAGTCGACGTTCTTGCGGATGAATTGATGAGCTAACTTCTTCGTTTGTTGTTTCACTAACTGCCGCTTTCCTAGGACCATTCGATCGTATCTGTTGATAAAGGGCCCGGCTATGTTCGGTAACGAAAGCCTTGTTCATCTCCCGCGCTACGTTCGTGTTGAACGCTGTTGCACATGCCTTCTTTAGGATTCTACGGCGACCAGTTCACCTTAATTGACCTAGACGCAGTAGCTGACGCACAATCCGCCAGCCTGTGAAAGACGACAAAACGTGGCTGCCGTGACAAAGAAGGGCAAAGATTTTGTATAGCTTACTGGTGCTGTGACGTCGATCACGTAAATCTGCGATCCCCACACGGCACTCACGTAAACAGACCCAGATATGGAGCAGTTTCTACCTCAAACGTGCAGATATTCTCGCAATGGACCACAGCCCATCTCATTCGAAGCGGAATTCTGAAAGAATTACGTCAAAGGCTTAGTTAAGTTGTTTAATTTAGAGGTGGTGACCTCAAGCTTGAGGATGTTGTTAGTTGCATAGATGATGCAGGCCGAATACGATGTGCCTTGTTAATTTATCATTGAATTGGTTGCTTCTGATTAATCACGACAAATTGACCTGCCAAGGTCAGATTTCTGAAAACAACCCACTGAGACCCTAAGACCCCACCAAAATCTCAGTGGGGAAGCCGGCAAGCATCCACGCTGGGCAATCAGTAAATCAAATCACCAACAGCGTGGATCAAGCAAAAGTGTGAGATCTCTTGTAACTATTGCATTCACTTGTTCGTGACTCAGTGGGGAGCCGGCAAGCATCCACGCTGGGCAATCAGTAAATCAAATCACCAACAGCGTGGATCAAGCAAAAGTGTGAGATCTCTTGTAACTATTGCATTCACTTGTTCGTGAAAAAGCTATGCTCTTTGGTGACGAGTCACTTTCCGGGACTGGAGCGGGTACATCAGTAATATATGCTCACACCGGGGGGGGGGGACTATCCATTCGGTATTTTCCAAATCGGAGGATGCCGTCTCGAAAATACTTCATAATGGAAGATCCTTCGAGTGAGATTATCCCGCGTGCTAAGGGCTGCACTGAATCAGGTGACTTACTAAACACGCTACCGGTGAAAATACCTTGTTCGACCAAGGTTGTCACCACTACCAAAATTTTGTGCCACCAGGTCTTTCAGTCGAACAACTTGTAGCACATGACGCCTGCAGAATCTTGTCATACGCACGCACCACCGATTCCCCACATTGTTCGCGCTCACGGATTGATACACAGGATCGAGGCCTTTGCTCAAGTTTCCCGGGTCGGTTTTGTTCTTGTCGGTCAGTGACTGTCGTTCACCTGAAAGGCACAAGCGAAAAAAGGATGTAGCAGTGCTCTTCATGTTCTCAGCGCGGGGGAAGTATGCTTGCCAGCGCAAGGATTCGCATAAATAAATGTCTAACAGTGCTTTAAACTGGGTTCTAGAAGGAGCGTGGACAAAAGAAATGAAGAAATCGTTCAGCTGTAGCCCCTTTCGGTGGCTAGTTGCCATGCCACCCGAAGGAAGCACGAGGGCTGGGATACTGCCAGGTTGCCCAAACCTAGACAGGGGAAGTCGAGTGGCGGAGGTTGGATTCGAACCACGGACCTTCCGGTCAGTGAATTCGCTCTCTAACCACTTGGGCCATCTCGCCCAGCCGTCGGAGGAAGATCATTCCACGCAGCTACTACCCGAAATGAGAACCGAAGACATCCTGTATCAGATACACCGAATGACAAGTATGATTCGGACATTCCAGAGCACTTGGCGTCCGGATAGACCAAGTTACTTACTACTGACTGAACGGGAAGGATTTTCAAATTCCTGTCGCGCCATTATTTCAAAAATGTCGGCCATCTCCCTCATTTTAATGACTAAACCTATGAAACCAGGGGTTCAAGTATATTACACAGTGAGAGTGAGAATGGAACCTCAGTTGGCACAAAAGGAACTCAAATAATGCAGTACAGTAGAAACAGGAGCAACAAACGGATGCTCAAACAACAAAAATTACGAAATCGTCCGCGGCGCTTACGATCCAGAACGCAATCGGAGATGCAATCAAACAATCAATCCTCAGTTCAGAACGTACAATCATGAGGAAAACCATCGTCGAAACCCTGGGGTTCGTGACGCAGCTGGGCATTTCCTACCCATCCTACTATGACGGATATGCTTGCGTCCAAGGATAGCCAGAAAAAACGCCAGTAATGGAAGCAATATTTGAATTTCTAACGTGTTAAAAACTTCTACGTTAAGGATGAACTGGGAAAAACAACGATACTAGAAACCGATAGCGCGCCTGTATCCACCTCCATTAATATAGGTTCATTCTACTTGGCTCGAAGAAAATAGAGCGGTTTGACTCACAGGCATGCGTACGGATTTTCGGGCACTCCAAAAATGACATATTTAGCCTAATCACAAATATGACATACAAGCAGTTTTCTTAGCGGGCAAGTAAGACGTGGCTCACCTGCCAGTTCAGGAACGTTGATTACAAAACACGCATTAGGATCTTTGAATCGTTCTTCGTCAATGGTTGTCATTTTTAACGAAAACAACCGTCCGTCTGTCTTCGGAATTCGGTAATTAATAATCATTTAGTCAACCATCACATGGCTGGGATATGATTAAGGTGAGCGACCTCGCTGAACTGCGCCGCGTCCAAGACACACATCCAAAATTTCTCTGAAACCGTGCTTCGAAAAAAGTAAAATCTATCATGAATTTTTAGCATGTGATAATTATCATTCGGGCACCTAAGATCTACCTGCGCAGCCACAGTTTCATTAGCAGTTATTTAAACGAACCCGGAGTCAACTGGGGGCGCGGAATTCGTATTTTAATGGCTGCCGATAGCTTCGTCAACCGACTCTATGAAAACGGTTGGAAATTGTATGGAAAAACTGGTTGGTTGCTTATTTTCTTACGTATTAGATTTAGAAATAACCTCAAAACGAATTAGGTAATAATCACATCCATTACGCCCACGCAAACTGAATATGGCGCGAACATTCGCCACCTGGATATGAAAAATTCTTCTATGGTTGCGGCAAGCGTCCCGCTGAAGCCAACGAATTCGTCAGAGCGAGTAAGTTTTTGTTTTTATGATGGCTAGCATGTGTTATATCCGGCACAAGGCAGGGCTTCATTTTTACCAATTTACCGAGTGACCGAACGAACGCCGTTGGATAAACTATTGGGCTTGTGGGCAGAACGAGCAGATGGCACAGCAAGATGGCCAGTGCTTTCAAGTTCTTGCACAAATTAAACGGACTGAAACGGTCTTCCTTGCAGCCTCCCAGCTCGTCTGGGAATTATTAGAAATATAACGAACTACAGGCAAGCCATTAGTCTGGGTACGGCAGTCGCGGTACCGTCATCGCGACGCCATACTTTGATTTCGTGGACAGCTCCTTACTTCTTAGATGAGCAGTTAATGGTTGTCATTTTAGTTGAGATGTTCTAGGGACTGTCGAGGGTTTGTGGTAGTTCATTGCCACCCTTCAAGCGAGGTAATAAGACAGCCATGTCTGTAAGCGACAAAATCGATAAGTCGAGCAACGAGCACCGAAGAATGGATCCGAATTCAAAACGAAAGTGATCCCGACAAAATGTGCTGTACTGTATAGCAAAATATCAATAAATCAATTAATGTACAACAAACCTCGACAGTTATCGACCGACAGTTAGACCCACGACAAACACGGAGACAAGTATCAAGCGTGAGAAACCAGTTCGAAAAGTGCCCAGAATATTCATTTAAACAAGCGATAATACGGTTCATTTTAGGAACCAAGAGCATGTTCGTAGTTTGTGCAACGCAATGTTTTTATGGATGGGATAGAGATGGGGTGACGAAATAATAAGAAAATGTCAACGAATAGAAGGCAGGATTAGGCGGGACATTTGAATTTACGCGGTTGAGTTCAGGGAGATTGGGCGGGAGAAATTTTCAAGCGTTTGTGCGATACAATATCCACATTAAAGACTCCAAATAGGAGAAAGTTTCCAAGAGGTTTTCTAAAAAGCACTTTTATGTGAGTTAGCGTGCCTCCCGGTATAACACATTCAAAAGTTGTCACAACCCCTGAATACTTCAATGAGACGACACCGCCCGATTTCGAAAACGGTAATCGATATTTACGTGCAGCTAATATGTATGCGG
Organism: Opisthorchis viverrini; assembly: GCF_000715545.1. Classification (NCBI taxonomy): domain Eukaryota; kingdom Metazoa; phylum Platyhelminthes; class Trematoda; order Opisthorchiida; family Opisthorchiidae; genus Opisthorchis; species Opisthorchis viverrini. The sequence goes on along the minus strand of NW_008751688.1, from coordinate 967,767 downwards.
TCAATGCGAATTGGTGGGGACATATGTGAGTATGAGGGATGTGCAGTGTTTAGATTGTGCGCAACTAAGGTAGTTTGAAACTTGCGGAGACATGGGATCAGAGATATCTGGTGGTGTTGCGTTTTTACGATAAGCTGACTTAAGAATGGAGTTGTTACAGGCTAGAGAAAACCGTGGAGCTTTGCAAAACCAGTTGGCTCTGAGGCGTCACATCGCGTGAATGTGGTGAGTACTGTAGCATATTCTCCCTTTCTATCAACGGGTATTTCGGTTCATTTGGCGATTGCTCGGGATATAAACGACAACCAGGGCAAGCTCAGACCTGAATCAGGTGTCCGACAAAAGTTGCTTTCATTTTTGGTTTTTCTTCCTTCATTGCGGAAGGCTGATCATGATGTCGATCATGCGGAATGAGTATATTTTTGGGAGAGGGCATGCAGTTGGCGTGAAAGTTTTCAACCGTGCAGTCTTTTGCATCGTGGACAGAAAGTGCGGAAAAGGCCGACGTAGTATAGAAAGATGGGTGGGGCTTCAAAAACTTCCGTATACAAGGTTGTGTCCGCCGAGAGGGCCCTCGCTCCTTTCCCTCCTTATTTCGTGAATAGCGAGATAGTGGGACGAACGCTGAATTGTCTTCTAGATCCGGTTTTCAAATATCCTCTGGCCAAAATCTTGCCGATGTGCCATACCACCACTGCGCTGAAATAATTCGGTTTCTGGACAGCCTCGTAACGGACCTCATTCTCGAGATGATTTGGCTGGGACATGCGATTCCGTGAGGAGGGGATATATTTGGCTGGCGGAGGAAATCCTATTAGTTGGAACAAAGCTTATATAAGGTCGCATGTATTTTTGTGGAGTGTGGTGCAGCGTTTTATGATCATTCGAAGTTGTATTAGTTTTGTTGTAAAGTGGCGGATCAGCTCAATGCACGAACCTTCAATGCTGGAATCGCGTTCACTAATTTCAAACATCTATGACGTTAAGGCGGTATATCCATGAATATTAGGTGACGTGCGTATCAGGCTGCAGCGCGGGCTGTTCTTTTGTGTGGCTATGGAACCTGGCCTGTTCGAGAAGCGGAACCGAGGCGTTTCCAGGTGGTTGAAAACGGTACTGTGCGTATGTGTCGGTGTTGACAAACCCGTAAGGCGACAGCTATATAGCGATTTTTCGGTTTTGCACCAGAGAATCCCGCTGACGAATGTGTCTTTGCAGTCTCCAGCTAGATCATCATCATTATCTGGGACAGTTCGATGGCACTTTGTTTGGCTATCTTACTAGCTCACTTGTTCGGCTATAGTCGACATGATTTCAGAAGTGAAGATGGGTTGTAATACTTCGACATGAACGATAAATCGGATGAAGCCCAGAAGGCGCCTCTTGTTGGTTAGAGTGCTTATATGGTTGAGCATGTGATGGTCACGAGTTTCGATGAGGAGGACCGAGCCGTCGATTTTAATAAGCTACATTTTATCGGTATCAGGGAGCAGGCCGGGAGTTATGGACAAAGGGCTTTGCTAGGCAATCGGTGAGTTAGCCACTACTGCTTTGTTTAATTATTTGTTTTAGATGATATCGTGAAAGACGTGAAATGTCGTAACTGATTATACATTTTTCAGGAACCCTGTCGAGTAAAAACTGAGAAGTGGATTGGCCACATATTATGTTTGTACCGATGCAACCAATAACGAGCAACATGGTTTGCTAATGGTGGTCGTGTATTTTTCGGTCATGGGGTGTTAGCAGGTAAACGTCGTATAGGAAGGACCGCCGTTGGTCGTTGGATTAGTCTATTATATGTAGTTTAGACATTATAGCCAGCATCCAGCACGTGCGCGGTCCTGGCAGCTACTATAATTAGCATCGGCAGGTGACATCTAGTATAGTTATGAGTATGACGGTCCGTCGTTCGCCACTGGACTGGGCTACTGGGCATAGTTGAAGCCTTATACTCGGCGTTGCAGATAGGCGTTGCCCTTGCAATTATGATAAGTAGCCAAAGTAGGCAGTATCGTCTACAGTCACGAGTATGACGGACCGTCATTGACCGTAAATTGAGGTATCACGCATGGTTAGAGCCCCGATTTTATCGGTCCGCATGGATACCGGCCTGGTGTTAACTATAGGTAGCAGACATGAGCGAGAGCGCGCAGAGGTATGGGCATGACGGGTCCTCGTCGGCAGTTTAATTGGGGCACTGCGCATCATTGAAGCCTAATAATCAGCATCGCATATGGGCACTGGCCTAACAGTTTCAGGTGGTCAAGGTAGGCGATTTCGCCCACAGTTGTGAGTGTGAGGTCCGTCGTTCACCATTAGATTAATTATGTGTGCATGGTTTAGACCTCATATTCATCGGTGTTCATCATAAGTAGCAAAGGTAAACGGTAACGCGTAGAGTTACGAGTACGACGATTAGATTGGATTAAGTTACCAGTTAATCAACGTCGCACATGAGCGCGGAACTAGCAGGTATGATATGATAGGCGACGTCGAGCAGGGCAATGTGTATGACAGCCCATCAAATTAGGCTATCACGCATAGTTGAGGCCTCATTTGTACCGGCTCGCATGAATACTGTCCTGGCGTTTAACATAGAAAGCAAAGGTAAGCGGCATCACCTATGGTTATGGGTATTGGATTAGGCTACCGTGCATAGGTGAAGCCCCGTAATCAGCGTCGCACACAGATAAGGAGCCAGCAGGTACGGTATGTAGTCGAGATGAGTGACGACGACTGCCGTTATCACGGAGGCCGCTTTATGGTGGTCACCACATGAAGAGCGTCATATCCGTAATAGGAATGATACCTGCAGTTATCTCGTGGCGCTGTCTTATCTGCAGGCTAGTTATGCATATCTGGGAAAGGGGATCATCAGCAGAGATGTACCCCGAACAGTTCATGTTGTTGTCTACCAATCATCTACCTGATGGAAGTTGGGATCCACGCAAAAATATGTTGTAACCAGGTTCGCCGAAAAAAAATATTTTGCGACTGCGATCGCATTTGTTAAAGCTGAGGAGTGTAAGGCAAACAAACTTCAACAACCGACCTTCCAGGATAAAATTCGCATTAGATATCCTTCAGATGATTTTTATTCTTAAAAAAACACCGAAAACCGCCAAAGTATGTTTAAGTGCTCATGTCGCATCAACCGGTAACAAAATGCGAACAGGTGATGGTCCGTGACCTTGAAATTCCGCTCACTACAACAAGGCGCTACGAGCAACATGTCACCGAAAGGTGCGGATGGATTAGACCAACTCCCCGCTAAATTCACAATTTCCACAACCCTTTGGTTTCCGTGAAAAAAATTGGGTGTGCTTATAGTCATCGGCCTGAACAACGATTTTTTGCAGTTTGATACTTTTCTCGTGAAAAAGCTTCCCGTCCTCGCCGTCATTCCGCGCCCAAGACACATTTACGCCACTCATGGATGACCTGTCACGCAATCACTCGCGCAGGTCTTCTTGCAGCAGATTCAGTTAAGGAAAAGCATGAACGAGATATTCTGACGAGCCTATCATGAAAACCGAACTCCTATACAAATGAGTGTGTTCGTCGATCTTCCCGCAATTTGAGTTTGGGTAGACCGCAAGGTTGACAGAAACTTGAAGACTGCGCTCACCTGCTGAATGTCCTGAAGGGTGAAACCGGTCGCGGGCTTTTGAGAACCGTTCTAGAATATTTTGAATAATTCCCTATATAAAAATTGTGATTCATTGGTACAAGGAAAGTTTCCCGAAAATCAGCACACAGTAACCACTTGGGTGGCGAGCAAACGGGCTGAAACGTAGTATATTTTGCGCCCCAGGACCGGGATAAAATTTAAGTCCCAGAAAGTCTCCCTCCCTGAAGCAGAAGGCGCCGCAATACCAGTGAAAAATGGCTCAAATAGTGTTCTACAAAATCACGACCCCAAGTTCGCCGTATTGCACGACCATTACCTAAACTCAATGTTTGCCGAGTACGACCACAAAATATGAAAGACCTAACTGAACATCTTGTGGGTATTTCAGACGATCACTGAGAACATTTCTTTGCTGCTTATGAAATATCAGAGACCGACACGTTGTACATGGCAACCAAGCACCATCCTTTATAGTACAAGGAAAAACAGTTTCTGGCATGGAATTATGCCTTTGCTGGTCGCGATAAACAGCGGGGTTCCGGTGTTTACTCATTTGAGTATGTAAAGACTCGTTGAAGTTGTAAATAATGGCATTTTTCATCTGCCAGCTTGAAGCGGGCTTCAAGTTCAAGTGAATAGCGGTTGATAGCTGGTAGGATCATTGGTTGCTGACTGGGTGTCTGGTGATCTTCACACTGGCAATAAGCTTGCAAAGGTTTCGTCAAGATGAAAGAAAACATCATCAACACGCTGTTTGGTGGGTACAACCTCTTTGCCTGTGTAAGTTTTTATCGCACTTGAAAACTATCTGTTACCTTCCAAAATGACTGACTATTTGGTGACAGTTTCTAGCAAATTTATTGATCTTTTAGTTATCGTGTTTGCGTTTTGGTCCGCGTTCCTTCGAGCAGAGTATTTATCTAAATGACTAATATTTTCAGGAATTCCCCCCTTATTGAATGGCCGCACTCATTTTTTATTGTGATGTTTGATCTTTTCGAGATTGTTTTTTGGTGGCGCCGTCCTATTTTCTCCAGTAAAACGACTAATGTCTCAACGTTCACCGGTTAATTTGGTAGCCTGGTTTATTGCCTAGGCGCTTGTTTCAGTCAAACTGATATATCTGTTTGAATCATCCTTCCAGCCACAGCAGTAATGGCAGAATGGAGATCTAAACACGTGAATAGTGAACCCACACCAAAGAAGCAATAAATATGCTTACATGCATCGGTCCCCTCAAAAGTTGTCATACATTGTTGATTATATGTCGCGATACATCAATCATTTGGGAAAGACAAGTGAAAAACGATCACTAGAAAAGTTTCAATTCAACAGTGCTCTTTTCAATGAATGGAGCGGAAAGAGATGTAACAGACCAGAGATTTAGTGGCATTCCCGGAAGTGTTATCATTGGTCGAGGTTATTGTTTTGTGCCAGAGGCCGTGGAAGCGGAAAGTAGCTGAATCACGAGCTTTTGTTTTTCGATATTCCTCTTCTGTAATCTTGTGGAGTTCTTCGATGTTCTGTGGGTCCTCACCGATTGTGTTTGCCAGGAACAATCTTTGGTCGCGTTCAAAGCAGCGAAAGGTAGATGTGTCGTTCAGGAGGGCCTTTGTTTTATTGATGAAGACGGCGTCGTCTATGAAAACTGTTAAGCGGTAGTTGTCTGCTGGTAGGAACACTAATTTCAACCCACCTCAACTCGATCATTTTTCATTTTTTTTTGCCGTAAAACACATTGAATGGCTTAATGCGTTTGATTGCCGGAACAATCGATGGCTGAAGTCCTAGATGAGCGTTCCTGTTAAGAACGACCCACTGCTCCGCCAGTTCCAGCCTGTCTAATTTCCCTGGGTTTTTCGCGTCTCTGAAGTGTAACTTAAATTTTTTGAAACATTTCCTCCAGCTTCTGGGATTCGCTTTTGGGATAAAATCCTCACCCAGTCTTCACTGCGATTGTTATTTTACCGCTAGTTTCCAATCGGCTTAGAACATTTGCTCTCTTTTTAGCGGCACATGTAAATCTTTGTTCTATCGCCATCTTGATTTGCTTCGTGAGGTATGGTCCCACTGTCCTCAAGCAGGTCGCCGTGTGCTCATTAGCCATTCTCCCGTGTTTTCTAATGCGGGCGCAAACGTCTGCAATTAAGCGTCTAATTACTCGCCAACCATTCTGCCTAGATATTATGCTGGCCTGTGAGTTGTTTATTGGTGGTTGGTAGGCTGTCCTACGTAGCAGGACGCACTGCTGCCGGCATCTGTGATAATAATGTTTGTTCTCAACTTGTGAATGGCGTAGCAGCAGGCATGATCATAATGTTACAGCCAGAATAGAAGCGTGATTGGCGGGGAAGTGTCGGGAAAAGGATCAGCGCCATTAGGGGTGGGCATTATCCGATGTTGGCGCGATCACCGCTCAACCGGCACGGGCCGGGAAGCATAGTTACTACGCCTTTTTGGAGATCACATCAAGCAACATGGGGTCTTTGGAATTTGGATGTGGCGGGCAAAAGAACAAAGCGAGAAGTAGCAGATGAAGGGGCTTCCTGTGTGACACATAACAAGAAAAGTGTAACGATGGAAAGTGAGAAACCAAAACATCGGATCTGGTGGGGGAACAGAGTTGGTGTCATCCGGCGGGTCACATTGAACCCAAACCTAAAACCAATGCTTTGCCTCGCGGCCTTAGACTGGTGAGCTGATGGGCAGGGTCACAAATGGCGTAAGTGCGGATAATGAAGTAGGGAGAATTAGCAAAGCACAGAAGTGGTTATGAGAATCACAGTAACGTGAAGTTCAGCGAAACAGTAGAGACTCATCAGTGCCACTGTTGCGGAGCCAGGAATAGAAGTCCCTTGGGAGAGTTAGACAATGGCAATGCAAGAATCGAACGCGAACCGTATAAAAAATTATTGATTTTGTGGAAAGCACAGACTGAAAGTCCATCGAAAAGCTTGACTTCGGTGGAGAGTTTCAGAAGATTGAAATGAGCATATCATGGAAGCAGCTGGGGCGAATTGGATAACTTGTTCACATTTGCAGTTGTTGGAACAAGTGGACGAGAGTCTTCGGTTGGGAGATGGAGGGGCATAGTTGCAGGTGTGCTATCAAACTGGCTATGGAAGTGCAGTTTAATTTTTGGCCTGGAATGATTCGGTTATCGGACAGCTCCTTAACGGTCATTGAGCTTGGATTTGCGTTTCTTTGAACAGCGCCATCGTTTTCAGACCAGCTGAGGAAACAAAGTAAAACAAGGCCAATATAGGATTGCAGGTTTCCTTGGCCCGTTTGTGGCTCCCGTGGTTGTAGATTGTCGGTCAGGTGTAGTTGACAACAGCTAACCACGAAATCCAAATCGGGTGCTGCCAAAGTTCAAAGCTTTGGATGATGAGGGAATGGGGTGAGATTGATAGAGCTATCAAATGGGATAATAAACGCAAAAGTACATAGAAGAAACTTGATGTCTACTGCGATTAGAGCGACGACAAGTGATTATATGAAATAGGTTAGTTATGGATTTTTACTTGGACGAAGGGTTGGGTTTGCTTACATACGATATTAAAGTTGAAGGGATCTATAGCAAGTCGATATAAGCATACAATGGTGTTGTGGTTATGGAAACCAGATGTATAAGGACTGATGGGAATGAACTTCCGAGATGATGGACTAGTCAGTCAGGTATTTATTACATTAGCTGGGCAGAACCGGGAGAGTAAGTGTAAGAGAAAATGTCACCGGTCCCCAAAGCACTGCTATCATTCTCAGGTTAACAAGTGATGCATGGCGAATAAAAAGCCTTGAGGCATTAATCTTGAATGCTGGTAGCGGAGGTTTTGGAACCTCTGTATACATATATTTCTCATTGTATATGTTCACTCCTGAGAGCAGTAAGTGGATGTGTGTTTTGTTATGTTGATTAAATTGGCTTTGATGCGGTAAAGCCACAATTATGACGAGGGCGAGCACAGCTCCGCACCTCGATGTAAGCCATGGGCATCATGGAGTCCCCAGGCTATTCAATCTTTTTACGAATTACTTTTTAACTGACATGAGGCCAGATTGTTTCTTTTTCCACTTTTCCATCGGTAGTGGCTATAGTTCTGACAGTTAAATAAAAACTAGGACAAGTCCAGCCCAGAAGCAACGAACAAAAGACAACATTGCTCTTTTATTGAGTTCCTGAATCGTAGCCCACGCTCAGAACCACAGGCGATGGGCGAAGCACTCGTGCTACTGGAGGGTTGGCAGGTGTGCGAACGCACCATGGTGCAAAAAAAATGATGACTCTCCCTGCGGTACGTACCGAGCGCCACACGAATGTTTAACTTCTCGCGCATGCTACCAGATCTGCAAGGGTGCATGCCACCAAGCAGCCATAATCGCGGCTTGTGCATTAATAATGAACTGCAGATACCAGATATTTTATCCGTTCGGTGGAAAGCTAGGCCAGTAAAACAGCTCAGTCAGTTTGTACAAGCAAGCGACAAACAGCCGCCGGAAAAGACAGGTCGCGGAAGCAAATGAGGTGGCAGCTACCGTTGAGACGATTGGGACGGAACGGAGATGACCAGAGCGAATGTACCTTGGCCAAATGGTAACGGAGCCTGAACTATCGAGCCAAACAGTGGCGTACCGCAATGTTGTATGCGTGTGATGAATGAGTTGCGAGGCGTAGTATCCGTTCTCGGGTATGAGGAACTCTGACTTCTGCTTATTTTATGCTGGTTAGGGTTAGGCAAAATAAGGCACCAGTCGATAAACTGAGCGGATAGAGTAGTCCAAGGCAGGGACCTAGCGGGAAGGAACACGGTATAATTTGCCTTAAGCAAGCCAAATAGGTGGCAAGGTATAGTAAGGGGTCAATTATTTTCTGATCATTGTTTTAATTATACGTTTGCACACTATACTATCGCCAAACTCAGAGTTGGTTTGGACCCCGTTCAAAAGGGAGATCGGGGGATAGGTGGGTGTTAAGTAGAGCGGCCATGAACTCACATGTGTGGAAGTTGTCTACAGGCTGAGAAAACGTAGGCTGATGTGTGATACTTCAAAACCGATTGGGAAGACTGTTCCAAATGCGAGTGTATTGAACCAGGGAAAAGTAGTGTGGTAGGTTTGTACACGCCTGAAAACACAATAAAAGGTTGCTGGATTTATGAATTTAGAGCGTGTAGGTGACTTTAAGTTTGGTTTAGCCTCTGCAATAAAAGCATTTTGGTACGACAGTGGGTGTGAGAGAGTTAAATTTAGCTTTAACCGTCTAAGCCATAGTGGCTCAAGACCTACAATTGTGTAGCGGGAGCAGTAGAGAAAAAAGCTGATCAGTGGGAACAGCTCTTTAGTGAATGAGCGTTGGACGTTCTCGAGTGTCAGCCCACAACTTTGGGTATAAAGGAGGACAAGGCAGGACGGAATTCTACGACTGGTTGCACGGACAGCTTGAAAATTTAGACCTTTGTGTCCCGAAGGTGGAGGGAGCGTGATATTAGAAAGCAGAGTCTCCGTGCTCGGGAAACCTGCAGGTGTACTTGATGAGAAAGGCTAAGGGTAAAAGAGTATCTGTGACTAAAATCTCTGATAGCTGTGGAGTGGGTAACAGGGTTCCCATTAATTTTGAACGTATCGGGTGAGACGGAGCAGCGGCAGGAATTTACTTGGGATTTGAAAGAAGTGCAGCTGGGGATTTAGGGGCTTGACAATCGAGTCAAGCAGTCTAAGTCTTGTTTGATCCGGCGAAACGCAAGAACTTTATCAGGGGGGAAATATGTAAGCAATATTTATATCGTCCGCAAGAGGATGGGGTTTACCATAGGATACGGAGTGGAAGTCATCATTGATGTATAGTGGAAAGATGATAGGGCCAAGCCCGCCCCCTTGAATAACCCTACGGGTGATCGGTAGCTTGGATGATTGTTTGTCACCAATTCGTATTATCTGTGACTTATCAGATAGACCGGAGGCGAAAAACTAAATTAGGGATCCAGTGATGTCAACGGATTCCAGATTCTTCAGCGGCAACGCATGAGGGACCTGGTCGAAGGCCTTCTGGATATCCAAATAGGCTGTAACAATAGAGTATCCGGCGTCATAGGCTGGAGTGATGGTCCCAAAGACGTGAAGTTGGCAGCCAATAACGGATCTCCCGTACCATCGGTCATCTGTAGCATTTGAAGCTGGGAGAAAACTAATTAAAGGGCCCTGACCAGACGTTCGAGGGTTCGAATTAAAAGAGTTGCGTGATGCTTGGTGATGGTTCATAATGCATGATCCATCATGCGTGTAACACACTGGACCGAGAAATATTAGGGATGTGATGAATTATGGCCATGCCATCAGACTTCATATCTATACGACTGTATATAGGTGCCGTCGTCGCGATGTTGCACTTGGGTTCGTGGGCAGCAATGTACACTCACCGAGACAATAGACTACGTTTGAGACTTGGTTGAGTGCAACGGTGAGGATATTGGAATTCCCATCTCGGATCTTAAGGAACTCCTGCTCCTTTGTACCTACAACGTTCAGTTCACTTTCAACAATCAAATTTATCGACAGAAGGACGGGGTCGCGATGGGGTCTCCTCTAGGTCCCCTATTGGCAGATTTTTTTATGACCAAGCTAGAGACTCAAATATTAGATGCACTCATTGGACGGGTAACATTATATCGCCGCTACCTAGACGACATATTCGTTATTGCCGATGAAACCATCAGCACAACAGACGTACTAAGCAGTTTCAATTCAGTCCATGCTAATATCAAGGTTACTATCGAATCAGAACAAAACGGCCAGTTAAGCTTCCTCGATATCAATATTAAAAAGAAGACGGACGGGACCATAGAACGCAAGGTCCACAGAAAGCAAACGTGGAAAGGTCAGTATACTCACTTTGATAGCTTCATTCCGTTGCAACAAAAGCGCAACATAATTAGATGCCTGACCGAGAGAGCAATGAAGATATGCTCACCCGAATGCTTAGAAGAGGAACTAAAGTTCTTGGGACGCACATTCCTGCAGAACGGATATCCTGAAAGGTTCGTACTGAAGACTATGGAAGCCGTTAAACCCAAACCTACGGAATTTTCTGTTAGAAAGAAGCCCGTATACATGAGGCTTCCATTCAAAGGTGACTCGGTTGCTGAACTAATCACCAGAAGGCTTAGAAACTCCGTTGATACGACATACTTGGCCGCTAATCTATGTTTGAGCTTCAACTCCAGCCCCACTATCAGATTCTGCTTGAAAGACAAATTGCCACGTTCTACCACCGGCTTTTGTGTGTAATCATTCGTATGCTCGTGCCGAGCATCATACGTTGGTCGTACGACAAGGCATTTGTCGGACAGGATACGAGAACACAATCCCGTATCTCTGAGTGGTAGTGGAAAGAAACCAGGCTCAAGCGCGATTGCAGCACACTTGGCCGAAACCTGTCATATCATAGACAAGGAGCAAGCCTTCACCATCATATACCGGGTACCTCTGAACGGACCACGACTGGTACGATCCAAACTATTATCGATCGCAGGGGCGATAGGAATCGGACTGCTGGATCCACAACTTTGCGTCCAAAAGAAACTTGTGCGACCTCTGAACTCGAACTGGTCTACGAAACATCTGGTCCCACAATTCTGTCTGACATTGACGTCATGACCCATTGACCTACCCCTCACCCAACCCCCTTCCTTTATCTTCTATTTCTCTAAAGTGTAGCCCAGATCTTAAACTTTTCCACGTGATTTCTGCTAACACATAAATTTGTGATGTATTAGCCAAGATGAACAATCACAGAAAACAAGCTTTGTTCGGTACCTTCTTCGTTCTCATGACTACAATGGGTATATTCAGCCGCCTGATCTTGGAGGAGTTGGTGCAGGTTGTCATGCTTGTGAGAATCGGACAAAAAACCGTGAAAAAATAAGACCGGCACAAATCAAGGATATTCTTGGGTTCATCGAGAGCGCATGTGTCCACAACCCTCACCAGTCACGCTTCTATTCTGGCTGTAACATTATGATCATGCCTGCTGCTACGCCATTCACAAGTTGAGAACAAACATTATTATCACAGATGCCGGCAGCAGTGCGTCCTGCTACGTAGGACAGCCTACCAACCACCAATAAACAACTCACAGGCCAGCATAATATCTAGGCAGAATGGTTGGCGAGTAATTAGACGCTTAATTGCAGACGTTTGCGCCCGCATTAGAAAACACGGGAGAATGGCTAATGAGCACACGGCGACCTGCTTGAGGACAGTGGGACCATACCTCACGAAGCAAATCAAGATGGCGATAGAACAAAGATTTACATGTGCCGCTAAAAAGAGAGCAAATGTTCTAAGCCGATTGGAAACTAGCGGTAAAATAACAATCGCAGTGAAGACTGGGTGAGGATTTTATCCCAAAAGCGAATCCCAGAAGCTGGAGGAAATGTTTCAAAAAATTTAAGTTACACTTCAGAGACGCGAAAAACCCAGGGAAATTAGACAGGCTGGAACTGGCGGAGCAGTGGGTCGTTCTTAACAGGAACGTTCATCTTGGACTCCGGCAAACCGTCTTTCCGTCATTCCTCATGAGAGTCAAGGCTTTGTTGTGAATTAACCTTATGATCATGTCCGATGACGCGCCAGCCTCATGTTGGGAACAAACATTATCAATAACCTCGCTCAAAGTTGCAACTTGAAAACTCAAAATTTCGTCAGTCGCTCGACGAAAGTAACCTTGCCTCTACAAAACTGATGGCGAATTATCGCTTGGCAGCCACAGGACATTCTGCTTTACTGGTAATAATCATTATTATTATTAATATTAATATTATTACTAACATACCATGCAAGGTGATTGAAGGCATTATGATTGCATTATGGTGACTATACTACCAACAACTTGATATCTCATGTTCAACACGGATTTTCCGCAAACTCTTCTTGCTTTTCTAATATGCTTTCACTTATGAACAAGGTAATACATATGAAGGACGAGAAACTCACCTGGTATGCTCGACCTACTCTTCTCCAACTCCGGTCTCCACCGGAGTTCCTCTGCTTTCGGACAAAGTCAACATCAGTTCAGACGTTCTATGAGGTTCATTCCTACTTTCTGCGGACGACTTGAACTCCTGCAGTTCAAATTTCAGTAACCCATGAATGGATGTGGACGCTGCAAGTAGTGGTAGCATCCTCCTCCGAATGACTAGAAGTGCGTCGATATGTCTTTCAAGGCGGACTCAGCAAGAGCCTTTGTTGCGCATGTTGAGAATGGACCACAAGGCATCACGAGGAAGGATGCCGAAAAGGGCCTTGGGTATACGGCTGTCTTCAAACATGTCTTCTGCACTGCACCGCGAGAAATCGGCTCATAGGCCGTTCGCCGTTCCACCGACGATTCAATGCACCCCCCTCGTACTACTCGCCAGGACGTCCAAAAAGTCTATGGGGCCCATGCTAGGCCACTTATCGAATATGCCAACCAAGTTGTGTACTCAACACGCAAGGAGGTTATCCTCATTAAAAGTGTCCGAAGAGCTGTTACGAAGATGGTTGTGGGCATTAAATCCGTCGACTGTGACCGCGTCTCATGGTGTTTGACCTGTTTTCCCTGGAGCATCGTCGACTCCGAAGAGCTCCAATGCTTACTTATCCCTTGTTTAAACAAGGTTTGGCAGACAGGTTTTTCACCATTGATCCAGAGAACAAACGACTGAGACATGGTAACAAGATTTTTGAGCTCATAGCGCAGATATTATTACTTAACAATTTTCCTCATTTAGGGTAGTTTCTGCATGAAAAATCTCCCTCCGTCGGTAGTCCTCCTTCTATCAAAAACCTAGTTAGAAGCACTATCAGACGCTATTTAATGCGAATGTTTGCGCAGGCAAGCCCACTGGCCCACGCTGAGAAATTGAGGAGCAGAGCCTCACCCTTTTACCGCTTGTGCCATTCAGGTAAACGAAGCCATTGGATGGCAAGAGCAAAACCGATCGGGAAAACTTGGGAGAATGCTTCGATCCCGTGTATCAAGCCGCGAATCCGTGAATCGGAAAAATAATTCGGGCGCGCATCTAGTTAGAAGCTAGTTAAGCAGTGCTGCAATCAACAAGCCAACCGACGCGTAAATGGTCAGTAAATGGGACCGCTTATCTGTCCAGATGGATCTCTGGTTGTCCAAAAGTACGACCACCTTATTCCGGTTGCCAATGCCACTTTGACCATTAATACCATGCACTGCACGTGTATCTTGACTTGCCTTCTGGTGTTTAATGGGTCCTGTGTGGCCTTTGTGGTTTTCTTGCTGAAAATGCTGGCGTGGGTGGATCGGGGCAAGAACAGAGCCCAACTGAATTTGTAAATGTTACAGCTAGTATTGTCAGTAAACGAGTACCCACGACGCTTTTCAATTTAATCAGCTTCGAGAATTGGTGCGGCAGCAGTAAAAGCAGTTTGAAGAAATGCATCGAATAACTGAATCAGAGACCTCGTGTCGGGACGTGTCAGGCTGAATTCCACGCGGATCCCGCTTTACCCATCAAAGTAACGTGCTGCTACGGCCAAGAAGCCTAATTGGCGCAAGATTGGCCAAAAGTTCGGGACGCTTGCCGGTCGGCATGGGCACATTAGCAGCACAATGCTGTTAGCTGAAAAAGCTTTACGAATAGAGTAGAACTTTTTGCGTCAAAATGTTGCATTTTGTTGCGTATGTTGTCAAACCAAAAACCACCCGAATATGCGATCATATTTTTGCAGCTCACCACATTTCATTGTCCAGTGAAGTAATCAGTCCCCTGGCGGAAAAGTCCGGTGGAATAATTTCCCAGAAGCTCTGAGGGCTCGGGATGCCTAAATGGGGCTCAAAAGTTTGAACTGGTACTTTGAATTCAATTGCCAAATTGCTTCAGTATATAAGTGACACGTCGTAGCTTTCAGAAATTCCATTCCCCTTCGCGAGTCCTGGGCGCCGTCCGGCTTCAAGCCAAGATCTAATCGTTTGAAAGTTTAAACGCAACAGCCAATCATGACCCAGTATTGGATGAATGCCGGCTGCCAATGGTGCACCCGATAGGCTTTAGAACTGCAGTACACGGTGTCTGTCAGTTTGATTGATTCACATGTAAGCATTGGTGATGTACAGCCTTGCTTACTGGGCGTTGGCTCACGAGCTTCGTTTCTGTTTTCCATCCACAGAAATAGTCGTGAACACCTGCCTTCGGAGAATCAGTCCCCCGGTGCTTCCGTAGCGTGCATATTACAGAACTAACGGGAAGTTGTCACCGCCCTCATTATATATATGAAGCGCTGCACACGTGTACTTGACGTTGTTTTTGGGCGTTAATATACCTCGTGCACCTTTGATAGTTGTTTTCGACGTTAACGCTAGCTGGGAAGGCCCAGACCAAGAACTAATTTGAGAAAAATACCGTCACTACAGGACGACAGCAGCCCAGTAAACACGTCACCCCGGCACCGCCGGTGGCGCCACCGGTGGCTAAAAGAGGCCAATGGTGGCAACCCAAAAATTCCATGATATATTTAATTGGTGGTGCATTCAAACATATCGGTTTCAAAAATTCCTTCGTAAATAGAGCTCCAGTATCCAGAGTATCCTGTTACATTTGTTTTCAGGAGGCTTTTATGCAACAAATGCAATGTTTGGCTTGTATTCACCAACAAATTCAGCGGCAAAGCTAGCCAACTTTGGCCACCGTTAGCCACCGGTGGCACTGTTTACTGAGAGCTAGCACTAATGGGTTCCCTAGGAAGAAGCTTCTTCAGCCAGTGCAACCGCGGCAAAAATCACGGAGCTCGTATTTGCCCACAGTTCTGCGCATACTTCATGCGAATTCTCGGCACACCGGACCATGAACGGTATACGAACCGCATTTTATCTGAGCTGCTCCGCATGCTCATCCTTGATGGACTGGTCAAAATATTGTTACAAATTCCGTGACCAATCGTCACCGTTCATTATTTGTTACAGTTTCTGGAACGACGATGATCACTCCATCATATTTGCTGGTGTTGCCAATCGGAAATATGAGCGCTTCAAGATCAGTTCAATGACGGAAAACCGATTCAAGTGCCTCTTTGAATGCAGGCTCCAGTCCTCCAAAGATACATACATAAGCACTTTGCTGCTTCACCGGATTGGTCAGCATGCTGGTATGATCTTCAACCTGAAGCACAACGTACGCTGTGATTGAAGTAGGTGACTTGACTGATGGTGTCCACGTGGACATATGGGCACCGACATCACGCTACTCAGTAAATGAGAATGTAAACGAATTTGTGAGCCGTATATAAAACCGACTGAGAGATTTTGGAGGTAAGCTGAAACTGATAGGCGGCGCTGACTGCTCCCTTAATGGCTCTACAGCCCAAGCCACAGTCTATGTTTGGCCATTCCCTTAATTTGATACCGCGGGGCTGGATTGGGCCGATAAGCTAATTCTACTAAAAAATCGGTCAATCCTGTTTGCAGCTTCATGCATACCATACCTGGAGACGCCATGAAGCTAACTTGTCTTTTGGAGCGTTCGATTGAGGACCTCCTTCAACGCCGTGCAATTATATTCGCCGACAGGCTTGGACGGTGCTCAGAAGCAAGGCCAAAGTGTGTCCGCCCTAGTGCCATGCCAGTTTCTGGGCCGAAACGCCCAGTACCATATGCACCATTGTCCATCGTTGACCGGGAACTGGACCGACTGCAGAAGGCTTGTATTATCCAACCGACCAACGCCCCTTCACGGGCCGCACCGATCGTATTGGTGAAGAGGGCTAGTGGGACCATCCGCTTATATGCGACTTTCTCCACCGGTCTCACTGCTGTCAATGAGACCTCTGCCAATGCCAGACAACCTGTTCGCGAAATTTGGGGGGGGGGGAAATGTTTTACAAAATTTTTTCTGGCCGAGACTTCCATCTAGGTTGAAGTTGAGGAATGTCCTGAAGGCGCTTGACCACAAGTACGCACGGCGGTCTGTTCTACTACATCTGAATACTGTCTGATGTCGAGACGGTCATATTTGAAATGATTATGGATACGATGCGGCGGGATACGCCCGGTTTATTTGGATGATGACGATGATGACCAGGCCTATTCAAGCACCGGATATCAGACCGAATGGCAGCACTGCTTAAATCGCAGAGAAATATCCCACCCGGTACCGAACACAACTTGGAGCGACAAATTCTCAGATGTCAATTGGAAGCGAGCGCGTGAGCTGACCGTGAAGTCTGGTGGAAACACAAAGCCAGGGAAATGGAAGAGGCCCAAAAAGCCGATAGCGCCCGGAGATTATTTTATTCAGTCCGTGCAACCGGCCCCCGGAAACCACTGGCGGGCGGAACCGTCAAGGATCGGAAAGGAGCAACCATGATGAATAAAGAAGAATGCCTGAATCGTTGGGCCGAATTCTTTCAACGGCGGTTGTTGTGTCCACCAGCTGCCGCTCATCTGGAGACCATAGCTGACGTAGAACTCCGAATGGTGAACGTGGTACCCCTTACGGCCTTGGAGGTTTGTGATTGCATATGTTCTGTCAAGCACCACCGAGCTTCTGGTCAGAACTGCCACCCATCCACCTTGTTTAAAGATGGGTTAAAGTTATACGTACTATTGATCCATAATCTTGGTAGTCTCGGATTTCCAAGGCGCATTTGACCCAGTTTACTGGTCTACTCTTTTTAACGCGCTTGGCCATCAAGAAATAAACCGGAGATTTATCGGCAATAAACACTTTGTAGTCTTGGAATTCCGGGTGTGTGAGAGTATACGGGTAGCTCTTCAAAGGTTTTCTTACACAAAACGGTGTCCATCAGGGGTGCCTACCCACTTCATCCTTATTTAATTTCGTAACCAATGAAATAATGATACAAACACTGCAAGGTATTTAAAGACCTGGTGTTCACACAGCTACTGACCCAGCCCTTGTAGATTTGAAATGTGCAGGCTACATCAAACTTTTTCGAAGAGGAAGAGAAGACGCAGTGCAACTAAGTAAAGTCACTCCGTCCTTTGGTATGCGCTGTGCATCCAGAAAGTGTAAGGTCATGCTCCTATACATTCGGTCACTGAACACGCCACTTACAATCCAGGTGGAGGCATTCGGAATTGCTGGGCGTTTTACGTATATTGGAAGTCGTATTGGTGTTAGTATTAGAGTACAGGTGAGGAGGATGCGTGAATCTGCGAGGATCGGGTCGCGTTTGATAATTTGGAACATTAATGGCGTCAAAGCGGTACATCCCTGATTCTCAGGGGATGTGTCTATCGGGCTATAGTGCGGGCTGTTTTATTGTATGGCTGTGAGCAGCGGGACTGAGATGTCTACAGAGGTTCGACAATCGTTGTCTCGGGACCCTAGCTCGCGTGGGTTGGCGTCGGCGAATCAGTGGCCAGGCAACTGGAAAGTGAGTGTTTGGTTGCGTGACGGGAACTTCCACTGAAGAATATGTCCAAAAGCAGAAGCTGTGTTAAGCCTGCTCACTTTGGCATTCATGTCTCTGGCATTCACAACGATAGCTGAGCTTTTAGCACGCCGGGACATGGCATTCTAGCTGTCATAAAACTTGCATTTGATGGCTAGTGCATTCGTAATGAGTAGCGGTATAGTGTCCCACGATATTCGCAGCGCTCGTCGGAGCAATGCTCCTGTTGGTGGTGCTGTATCTGGCGAATTTGGGCTTGGCGCCGTAGAGCATTTTATGGAAATTTCTGACGGCAAATACGATCGTCAAATCGTCCTTTTCATTTGGCTGTGACTGCGCTCGGTTGTCTCCAGGGATCTGGTTGCATGTGCAAAAGCTTTCTGGCTGCCGTCGGGGGATAAATGTGAAATCACTACGCCAATGCCACAGTCATATGCATCCGGTTCCGCAATGTCCTCCAATGACTCAAAGGTACGGCCCACAAGGCGGTAGCAGGCAAAAGTCTGCCCCACTTGGCGGCGATCAGTTGGGCTGTCTTTGGGAATCCTTCCTGTAGCCGTTGATTCAATCGTCTGGCCTAATGAACCTCAGAATGCCCGAGGGCGCAGAGAATAAAGCATTATTGTCGCAGTCCCCATGCAACTTCACGGTGCGGGTGCCTTTTGAGGGGATCAGTCTCTTTGATCTTGAAAGTATTTGACGGTATTGAATAACGCGCCGGCGTTCAGTGTCAACCGTTGGGCGATCGGAGTGTGTGGTTTTCCGGGCCAACCTTTTCTAGCACGTCATTCTTCTGGGGAAGGTACCACAGCTGCTTCCATGAATATGGGCATGCTAGCCGTCTGGGAGAAGCGTCTTACTGCCTTCACACTTCAATTGCAGTGTACTACTTTGCTGCATGGTTAACCGTAGCACAGCTTTTCGTTGCTACTCTTTGGCCCTCCTTTCACTAATGCAGCTTGTGTCGCTGCCTGTAGTAACGGCATTTTCCACAGCTTAGTTCTCGGTCTGAGCCTCCCAAGCTAGCGTTCACGTCAAAACAACCACCAAAGGTGCACAAGGTCTATTAACGCCCAAAACGAAGTCAAGAACAGTTGTACAGCGCTTCGTATATATAGCGTAAGAGGTCATAACTTTCTGGAATTTCTGACGCGTTCTGGATGCGCAATTGGCAACCGGCATCTGGCCAAAACTGGGTCATGATTGGCTGTTGGGTCCAGACTGTTGACCAATCAGATCTCGCCTTGATGCCGGACCGGCAAGCGTCCCGAATTCTGGGCCAACCACGACCGGGCCAGGCTTCTCGGCCGTAGCAGCGCCTAAAGACGTGCGGTATAGTGGGTGTAGTATACGGCGTCTGTCAGTTTGATTGATTCATATGTAAGTATTGGTGATGTACAACCTTGCTTACTGGGCTCTGGCTCTGGATCCGCGTGGATTCCTGCCTAACACTGTCATTGATGATGATGACAGGATGTTTAACGCAAGATTTGGCTCAACTTCTTGTTAATTGGAAGTTTTGTGTTCAGATTTTTGACCGTCGTCTATCGATTCCACCTCGAACCGAACATATTTCAGTGTGTTTTACGTTGAAGCTCGGGCCTACGACAAATCTCAGATTATACCACGAACGTAGTAGACTGAACACTATGAAATCTGTCCCTACCTTCGGAAATTCGTGCGAGTCATTCTGTCCTACACGTGCTAAGCGGTTTGGTGTTAGCTCTAGAGAGCAAGCATCTTCAAACCTACATCAAAGCTTAGGATGGTGGATACCCCCACCCGTAGTTATAAATTCGTTCAGCTGCAACACCCTCTCGGTGCCTAGCTACCGTGCCACCCGAAATAAGCACGAGGGCTGGGTTAGTGCCAGGTTGCCCAACCCTAGACAGGGAAGTCGGGATACAGAGGTCGGTTTCGGCCTTGCTGTCAGAAAATAAGCACTCTAAGTACTGAGCCATCTCGCCTGGCGACCTTTCGTCGGTGCCCAACTGTCACGCTACCCAAAGGAAGCACGAGGGCTAGGACACAGCCAGGTTGCCCAAGCCTAGACAGGAACCTTTTAGATGCTGTGGTTGAGTTCGAACGACGGACCTCCGGTTCAACACCTTTGCGCCTTAACCACAAATACCTCGAGCTCACTCGAGTTATATGTAAATATATAATATGAAACCTGTGGCGGGAGTCCCTGTTCGGAGGGTCTGCGAAAGTTTTGGGTTTGGGGAACCTAATAAACCCCAGATCAAGTATTTAATCTTTAGGGAATATTAATCTGTTTATACTTCGTATTGTACTCTGTTTATTTGGCCCCATTTGAAGCATAATTCCGGAGAAACGATCATCAAGCTTGGGATGACACTGAATACCCAAGTGTCCTTTTCGTTTGAGGAGTCTCATTATTCTGTGGCTCTTCCCGTAATCCAGCATTCAATATCTGTTTACTTTTTATTCATCTTTTCTTCTACGTTTGAAGTCTCATTGATCGCCTTCAGATTTATCATCACTCAGAGCACTTGTTCTACGGGAAATTAGTAAATATACACTCGATAAACCAGTGCCGGTGTATTGGTCAAGTTTTATAACTCTTGTTGAACCCAGCTATGGGAGGATAATCTCCACCATATAGTCATGCGTTTCAACAAGATACATGGCGGGCGCCCGAAACTGGGTGAAGGTGGCCCAGATGGTGGGCACCTAAATGTTTTCACACCTCTGAATTATCGGAGCACTCGATCTGCGTTTATCTTGAGTATTAGGCCTGCGTGGTATACCGTCATGATGTGGAGTTATTAGTTTATGTCAGAGCATGGCTAAGCAAGCTTTGCTTGCAATACACTTTTATAGAAGGAATAATTTCACACAGTATCGTGGGGCGCTTCCAAGCGTTTGAGGGCACAATACATTATTCTTCGGTTTCCAGTGCCATTTGAGAATCAGCGGAAGAGCTAGGGTTAGGTTCGAACCACAGATCACTGGGTCAATAGCCTCGCGCCTCAACGACTAAGCTGTTTCACAATGTGTTGACGTATTGGAAACATGAGTTCAAGGTTAAGGCACTGGTGTTGTCCCGTTACCTTACATTCTCGCCCGTTGGTGCTACTCTGGTGATCCTGGGGCCTCTGTTACAGCTAGTACAAAGGTTGGTATCCTGTATCGCCTGGCGGAATGGGCAAGCTTGACGCAGCCCTCATTGACATCCGCCCGTATGAAGTTCTTAGTAACTTTTCTGAGGGAATCACCACCCGTTTCGCATGTCTGCTTCTTAGCAGACTATTGTTACAACACCACCAAGGATAGCTTTTGTGACTTTTTCAACCATCACAGTGAGGTGAAATCCAAAGCATTGCTTTGGCTAACGAGCGTATGAGTGCACAGATGCACAGAGTTAGTGCAGGAGGGGCTTTTTGGGTGTTCCAATTGATTTGGACATGGTAGGTATGAACAATGGCGAACGGTCGCTTCAGCTGCGTGCTAAGCGAAGGTTTTTCATTCGGTACTAAATGCAACTGCACTGTTCACGTGGTCACCACTGGTAATTTCGAGTTGATCCTGAACTGAACGTGCATTGCGGCAATGGGACCACCATCCATCTGTCGCGACGTCTGAGGTGTTTAAGTATCTTGGATCTTCGGCTGCACTTCATGCTCGGGAAAACTAATTAGCGAGGAAGGGTCGCCACTGAGCTCATCGAATCGTTTGTCGCCAACGTCCGAACGGCCAGCTAAAAATGTGAGTCGTTACCAGCCCAGACGCCTAAAGCTTCAATAAATTTACGGATTTCATGGCTGCAAACATACTTGGGTCACCACCCTCCCAAACCTCACCATTAATAACGGGGATGGGAGCTGGCTTTTGCAGAACAAACCGAAGCAGATAGCACGAGATACTGTCAGGTTGCCCTAGCCTAGACATAAACAGTCGAGATGCTGTGATGTGTTCGAACCAGGGACCGTCCGGTCAGTAAGTTTACGTCTTAAGCACTGAGCTCTTTCGAGCTTGATTTCGCAGAAGACGGACAAAGTAAGTAGATACTGATCGAATTAAAACCTTTCCTGCTGTGTGTTTGAGACCTAATCTTTACGCTAGCTCATGCTCCTGATGGGGTGATTTTAGTCGAACTCTGGGTTTGGGTTTTGAAATTCATGGTTTTCTCGTATCGGTCTGTTTGATGAATGTGTGGTTACGGCCGCCCTGAAACCTAGAGTCTTTAACCAAGTTTCTCCAACACTGTTGGATTTTTAAACTGATTTTCCGTATTTTTAGGGTTGCGGAACATGAAGCGGTCATTCATGTGGAAAAATCTAAGTTGGGTTTTTCATGAAGTTATCCGCATACCAGCCGCCCATGCATCGAAAAAGGTAGCTAAGAAACAAGAACTTCGGGACAGTACAGTTCACGATCTTGCCGTTGACATGCACTGGAAAGGCAACCGAGCCTATGTGTTTGGCTTGGCTACAACCGGAGCGCTAGGTATAGAAAATTTGATCGTTCCTCAAGGTGAGTTGTTCCTTTCAGTTTTTTGTAGCTTACAAAAATTTGTAGGAGGTTCGTGGTCTCCAAAATGGGGACTTCATTATCCTGCACGACTCCGGAATCTAGATGACCCCGTCATGGCGGCTTGTGGTTACGGGTTCACCATGTATATTTGTGGAGACAACCGGCACCGACGTACTCTTTACGGGTGCGGGATCAATTCAGATGGCCAACTAGGACAGGTAGGCTACTGCCAATTTGTAGAAGGAGTCCTATTGTCTTTTGTTATCTAAACCGTTTGCTTTTGTGTACTACTCCGTTGCAAAGGGACTGGAACCCATTGGATGTGACATCATCCTAGCTGCTCTGCGGTTGTATTTGGTTAGCAATTGTTAGAACCCGGATTCTCATGAGCAACGCTACAGAAACTCACACATATACGCGGCTATAGTGTAAACATGCTCCAAGCAGCTGGCTAGATCTCTCCCACGTGGTGTATTCTGGAGATGATCACTCCAGAGAAGAACGTATACAATCCCTTATGTCACGGTATTCTCAGTGAGGGACATACATCTGGCTCTCTTGGCAAATGGGGTGATGAATCTACTGATGAGTATTGGGAGTATTGAGAAGCAAGATTCTGATATGGTTCCAAAAGCACCTACAGTGTGCACCAGTCCTAGGAGCCGAACTTGGATACCTCCAAAGCCGGTCCAGCTCCCCACTCCAAGTAGGTCATACTTTGAGACCGTGACTTCGGGTTGGTTATCCGAAAAAAATCGTGGCACATTCTTCTTTCTGGGCTGCATTATTCAGTCTAAGATCACTGGGAGAACCCTGGATGGAGAGTGACTATTCCTCTATCTTATGGTTTAGGTTTTTCAGTCACGATCAAGGTGGAGTACAGTAAACAGCTTTCCTTTCCCGAAACTGGTCACCAGGGAATAACCTTTACTCGCGCGGATTATCCTTCTTCCACATCACTTCCAACTCTAGTTGCCTGCATTGCCCATACAATTTCGGTGACGACTCTTAGATCATTACCCATGGAAACTGAAACGACACATGCGCTATTAGCGCCATGCAACCGGGTAGACGCTGAAGCGTTAATTGTCCGCAGTACCGGAGGGATCAACAGACCTTCCTCACTGATGCACCTTCGTGAATTTATATGATGTGGTACGATATCCGTTTTTCCAAAGATCAGAAGGATATTATTGACCTGTCTACTTGGGTTTTTCACATTAGGTATTGAGGCTACATCGGATTTTATCGTACTGAATTGGGAATGTTAGCCACTGCGGCAAGTACAGGCTATCCAGCTTTCCTTCCAACGCCCATGGTTCATTCAGGTGTTCTATTACGTGTCGTCCCAGAGGCTTGTGTCATGCTGGGTTTACTTCTTTTTGGTTATGTTACTCTAAATACATAAAGTTCTAGTTCTACAATGTTTGCAAGCAGTTGCTCCACTCTAACAGAATATTTACTACCCAATCTGTACGCTTCCAGAGTTACCACCGTAGGTCATCATCTAACCTTACAGGTCAAACGGGGTCTTCAGAACGAGATGTTCAGGTGTAACCGAGAAGTCGAACCCATCATTCTTTACTCCGAACATCGGCGTATCTTGACTAAAAATTTCATCTGGTCGAAAATGGACTTAATAAAATGGGGTCAGGGTCGCGAGATACTCGGCCGTTATAAAATGGATAGCAAAACAAAAAGCGGGGAGCTGTTGCCTTGACTTTTGTTGCTCTCATTAGAAGCAAATTTTCGTCACCTGGTTCTTACCCTTGGGCTTGAGGTGTCCACAGGGTCTGTAAGATCTGGGCAGCTAAAGATCTCACAGGACGACTGCGGCTACCAGATTACACGCAGTTCGTATAAAGTAGACAGACGTACGAGGGCAGTAAATGATGTATTGCGAGCTGTCAGGAACTGGTCCTATAGAATACGCGTCAAGCGCATTTTACATTGTCATACTTTGATTTCCTCTTCTGGTATGCAGATCTTTGGGTTGAAGAGTGAAACACCGGATTCCAGACCGATTCATGTTGTGCCAGCACCGCACTCAATACTTCTACCGTTGAGCAAATCCGAAACGGAACACCTTTCCCTCGCGCACATTGCTTGTGGTCGTGCTCATAGTGTCGTTGGTCTGGAACCGCAGGCTGAGCAGGATGGACGAATACGTGGCCGACCCCTTCTGTTTACCATGGGCAACAACGCCTTCGGTCAGTGTGGTCGACAGATTGTCCAGGGAGAATTATATGGACCCGGAACAGCCGTGACTTCGCGGATATCACTGCCACCAGAAGTGTTGGGTTTGAAGCAGGTCTGTCTCATTTTGTTCGGTTGGCGTAGACTAGAAGTGGTTACAGTTGTCTTTTCTGCGGGGTCGTTCCTATTTTTAGTAGCACCCAAGTATCTTTGAGCCAAGGAGAAAATCCAACGTAAATCATCTGTCTTGTGTTTCGAGATCTTTCATTGTCTTTTGTGCTTTGACTTATTTTCCGCGCACTTGACTCAGTCCACATTGTGATTTTGTCATAGTGGACAATAAAAGGAGGATTGAGGGCAAAGTGTCGAGGTTTTTCCCAGGGCAAACATCTTGAAGTACTTTTTCCCCGCTTCCCAAATTACTCTCATGCTCTCCATGAATCAGTTCGTTGTATTTATTGTCCGCGTATCCTTCAATCACTGGGAGATTCCTTCACATATGTAATGTGCGAAATGATATTAAGGTCGCCAGTGCGTCTTGATTTGACCCACTGTTGCTCAGGACCTTCAACTTCGCAGCAAATATTTATCGGTGGCTATTTACCAAGTTTATGATCAGTGTGGATGTGCACAACTTTTGAAGCATCGTTTTACGAGAGAATTTGAAATGCGATCAATCACTTTCCCTGAGCTGAACTTGACATGAGGGATGCCCACCTATTCCAGCAGTACCAGTTCATAATCGCGGTCTTTTCGGTGGATATAAGGACTCGTTTTCGAGTTAATCCTTCAACTTTAACAGCATAACAGTTTGACTAGATTTGAATGTACGGTGATCCATCGTATGTATTGATGGATAAGAGAATTATACGCGAGTATACGGGAAGCTCGCCTGAGTTCACCTAATCCAGTGGTTTAAAACAAGGCTGTCTTCTTTCCCCTTTCCTCTTCAACTTTGTTATTGATATACTGCTTGAAATTTCTCTGCCTGCCTCTGAAATTCCGGGAATCGAAATGCTCCCGGGACGTTCCCTCACGGACATTGAGTATGCGGACGATATGGCTCTCCTTGGTTCAGATCCCTCCCAAGTGCAAACGATTTAAAATGACTGCAATAACTCTGCCACACGGTTTGGCATGTGCTTCACACTGGCAAAGCGCAAAGTACTGCTACAAGACTGGGTGGGATCAAGCCCACACCTCATGCTTGCAGGTGATCCAGTCAGCGTGGTAAATAAATTGGTTTAACTGGACAACTATCTAGGCCCCGGTGGACTGGCTAGAGATGGGGTTATTTCTCGAATCGGAAAGGCCGGGTCAGCTTTTACCAACCTCTGACATCTATGGCGTCGACGTGACGTGAGTTTGTCTGTCAAGGGAAGAGTTTACACCGCGATGGTGTGATCCGCACTACCTTATGGATCAGAGACGTGGCCCCTACGCACAGGGGACATACGGAAGATGTCAGTGTGTTCTATCGAGGGAAATGTTGATATCTCAGGTAGCCTAGATGGTCGTTGGCTTGTTCGCTGAGCTGGGCAACTTGATTGCAAACGTTTTATCACCAGTTGAGGTGACACCATCAGTGCGTTATTGGGGAGCGTAGTGGCGCGTAGTGGTGTGTTAGAGATTGTGCCCTCGCCTCCGAGGCTTGGCTTTGTATCCCACTTTCCCGTGTTCCGGTGATCGAAACTGTACCAGCTGGAACCAGTGTGCCTATGGCACACGGTTTATAGCTGATAAATTGAGTGATTGATTGAGAATTATACGCACCTGCATGAACCAAATATCACACGCCATCCAACGAGATTGCCGGATAGGAAATTTCCGTGAATAATTTCTTGGCCAATCTCTGAGTAGGATCGCAGGAAAACGAGGGGTCTGCCGCAAACTCCGGTAATACGATGCGAAAATTACTGAGGACCGTAAAAAACAGACACAAAGTACCTCCAGAGTAATTTGAGGGTCATGTAAGTCCATCATTTTGTACGGATTCCTTACCAATTGTAATATATGATTCTGGGGAAGCTTTCCTGACTGCCTCACTTGTTAACGTGCGAACTTACTGACAGGAAGGTTCTAGGTTCAACTGCTGTCTAGGTTTGGGTAACCTGGCAGCAGTCCAGCCCTCGTTCTTCCTTCGGGTGGCGTGGCGGCCAGTCGCAGACGGGAGTATGTACGAAGCAAAAGTTAAGTGCGCAAGAGTTCATGTTATGGAATTATAGCTGGAGGAACGCGATGCTCATTCATGGTCACCGTCCAGATGTTCCAAACTAACTGAGTTGACACGGTGCAGGAATAGGAGAAATCACTGTGGGGAATGCTTCAAGGCAGAAACGCATAGTAGTAATTCAGTAACTGATCGAGGATTTAAACTCACAGACCACCTCAAAATGAGTGTAGCAAATGAAAGACATAGGTACAGGAGCGGATGATTAACTAAACTGTTGAAAATTTCCAACACATCGATCTAGACGCTTGTCTATATTTTGTACTGGGCTCCCAATATTATTTTTGATTAACTTAAGGAAGTCTTTTTGGGGCTTGTTTTGCGGGTTAGCTGAAACAGCTTTTGAGAATTCTTAGCCGTATTGCCCTATTTTCATTTCTTCAGCTTTCTGGTCCCACCACAGCTCTCTCGCTACAGTCTACGCGTAAGCTGTCGTCTGATTGATCGTCTAGTAAAATTATACTATGAGCTCAAAGGGATAGGGTGCCTCTTATGAAGGAGTGAAAGTGACCGTTCTGAGTTCCAGTAGTATCCGCACACTTGCTTCGAAAAACAACAAGCAGAATTTCTGGCATGTATAGCGGTGGCTATCTCATCACAGTTTCGGCCGATGTCCTTATAGTGCACTGCGCAGTAGACTCACAAAGTTTCTCTACTGTCAAACTGCGAACTCGTTACTGGGTTTCACCTGGAATGTCTAATGAAAACCTGCACTGAATAGAGGTTTAGTCTGAGTCAATGTGTACCAAAACGATATGCAGTCCAGGACTGAAACGCACCATCGGTACCTGACGACAATGTAGTCAGTTTGATCTCGAGACTGCTGTGCGACAGGGAGACGCCAGGCAACACAAAGGCACCCAGTACTGCTGGGAAACAAACGATCAGCACAGAGTTGTACCATTGTCACTACGTTTTGCGGTCAGGCTTCTGATCAACGGAGGTGTTCCACCTATGTATTGAAATCTGTGTATCCGACTTCTTTGTGGTGGATAGCCAGTTCTCAATAGACGTCTCAATGGGTGGGGGGCCACAGTTCGTTGGTATGGGAATGAGTACGATAGTAAAATAACAATAATAATTATTATTGTTCAGTTGTTACACCTTTCCGGTGCCTAGCTGTCATGCTACCCGATTGAAGTACGAGC
Source organism: Opisthorchis viverrini (assembly GCF_000715545.1). Classification (NCBI taxonomy): domain Eukaryota; kingdom Metazoa; phylum Platyhelminthes; class Trematoda; order Opisthorchiida; family Opisthorchiidae; genus Opisthorchis; species Opisthorchis viverrini. Next base: position 939,638 of record NW_008751688.1, on the reverse strand, counting down.
TACCTCAACCAAATTCCCTCCCTCGGCCTGGGCAACCGGGAAGTATCGTTTACCCGCGCAGTTCAGCGTCCACCGATGTCCCCCCAACCCCTTCCCACTGCACAAGCAAACGTCGCTGGGCCATTTGACTGTCAGTCTCTGACCGAAGGGCCTTATGCTCCTCGCTGCCTACAAAGATTAAACAAAATAACACCTTTCTAAACCCACGAGATATATAGGTGCTTTTAACGTCCGTACTCTATGTCAAATTGGAAAACAGGCAATGCTTGGTGAAACCTTGTACTCCCTTAAAATTGATGTGTGCTGTGTCTCCGAAACACGCATACAAGACCCGAACGTGG
>NW_008751688.1:922831-936836 GCF_000715545.1 Opisthorchis viverrini | reverse complement strand
TCAGACATGGCCCAGTCGCGCCCTCAATGGCGCTCGTGCATCCAAGCTATTGCCTTCAATGCATAGCTCCTTTTCCAACCCACCCACTTGACAGCCCACTGACAGTGGTGGATTTATGCACCAATTTATCAGCTCGCGTGTGCAATGCGCAGCTACCTACCCCCCCCCCAAATCATCGGTGAACGAAACTGTGGCAGCTACAACCACTGTACGACGAGTACGCGGTTCTTACAGCTGACAGTAATGATGATGATGAGGACGAGGCCTAGATACTGCCAGGTTACCTAAGCCTAGATTGGAGGAGTCGAAATGTTGGGGTTAGGATCCAAACACGGATCTTCCGGTCGGTAAATTCGTGCCTTAATCACTAAGCTATCTCTAGTTCAAGGTGAATACAATGAACAAAAGGGTCGAGAATGAGTGTGAGCTTTCATGGAAGTGAGGAGTAGGATAGGTCAGAGTTGGCTGTCTTCATGTGTCCAGTCGAGTAATGGAGATTCAGCTCGTGAACTGAGGGCTATATCCGCAACGCGCTGCAGCATCTGGGGGGATAAATAGGGACGGTACCGTGAGTTTTCAACTGTGCGTGTAGCTTGTCTTTGGGTCCTAGAAGTGCGACAGATGTCAGTCTGGGCAAGAGCGGCTTGCTGACCGATCTGCTCAGTTATTTCAATTTTTTTAAAATTTTTATTCCAGCATCCTTTCTTTCCTCTACATTTTACTTTCTGCTATCTTCTCCAGATTTGTTGCGGACAGGACCACACACTTCTTCTCAGCATAGACGGCGTGGTTTACGCAGCTGGTCTTGGAACGGACGGTCAAACGGGTCTCGGTCATCTCAGTTGTACAGATCAATTTCAGGCAGTCGGGGGTGCTCTTCGGAAGGTTCATATAACGTGAGCATTTCTCCATTTTTAGCCCTTCTGAATTTCGGCTGTTGAAGCTAATCTGAGATCCAAGATCAAGCGTTCCAGTATTCGAAGTTGGTGCAAGAGTATCACGAGAAAACCATCGTGGCATCAGCCGTAGCATCCAAGCTGCTGTCTGACAATTTTGCACAGGTTGATCAATCTCCAGGAGGGACGAATTTATGCGAGCAGAGCTTGGTTTCTACCTGGAGGAGGACGCATACTCAACAACGGTAGTTTTTCCTGACCTGGAGACTGCTTTTGATTCTTCTAGCGCCGGAGACCGTGGTGATCACATGTCCCTTCGGAATTTCTATCCATTATTAATGCACTGTAGACCAACTGCAATGTGCGTAAAGCCTGAGTTCACCACGTCGAATTATGTAGGACGAGACTGCTGTTACTTCCAAAAGAGGGTCTAAAACATGTACATATAAAGTATATGCGGTGACAACACTCTGGAGATTTCGACGCTTTCTGGACGCGCCATTGACCAGCATTTGTCGGATAATAGATTATGTTTGGTTGTTGGGTCCACACTTTCGGGCCTTAATGTTGAACTGGCGTGCGTCCCGATCTTCTGATCAATCACTTGCGGGATAGGCTTCTTGACCGTAGCAGGGCCTAACTGCGAGCGGTAAAGCGGTGTTGGTGCGGAATTCCGCCTAACACATGCCTCTTGAAGTTTGTTCACGTAGCTTTGAAGTCGGGTGTTCACTTGCAGTGGCCTCATTGTCTTTGGGGATCCTGTCTTGTCCAACGTCGCTCGATATACCAGCAGGGACCTTTGCAACGTCTCTTCCGTCGGTCCCTCTCCTTTTGACTTCTGAAGTGCACGCTTCAGATTAGCCTGGCCGTTCGACTATAGATGAAACGGCAGCGAGCGAACATGGGTTATACCATGCTCCTGACAACACTCTGCGAACACTGATGACGTGAACTGGCTGCCGATGTCGGATGCAACGGTCTCTGGCGTTCCAAAGTGACTGAACAAAGGTAGGATTTCTAGGAATATGGTAGCATTTGTGGGGCTGTGCATTTGAAGAATTTCAGGCCACTTGCCGACCACGCCCAAAAAGTTTTGGCCGCCCACTGGACTTGCATAATCTATGTGAAGACGAGACCAGGGTTCGGTCGGCTGCGGTCACGACCGCAGGTAGGTTTTTACGGAGAACTTAGATGATTGACTACACGCAAGCAAGATCTGCTAACTTTTTCAATCTGGAAGTCCATCGGAGGCCAGTAGACATAACTCCGGGCAAGAGCCCTCATCCTGTTTGTTCCAGGGTTCCCCTTATGAGAGGGATTCAGTACGGCTAGTTGTAACTCCTTGGGAATGACAACGCGTTCTGAAGGTAAAAGGTATCCTTCGACTTGTGATAATGCGTCGCGCCGTCTCAGTCCGTCTTGTGGACAGTCACGCGTCCAATGATTGTGGTGGTAGCTGGTGATCTGTTGCAGCACAGGGTCTTAGTCGATAGCCCGGTGGACCATGTCAGCAGTCACGGGGGGAATGCAAACTGCTTCCGATGCTACGCGGTTCATCTCCGGTTCCAAGGCAATTGTTGCAGTTAGTATCCTCTGGTTCTGGCCTGCGTGAATCAATGAGACGCGACTGTGCGTCCGGTTGTTAGAGGCTGGTAGTGGACTGGTACTTGATCTTGAAGTCGTTTCCCAAAGGGAAAATGGCTCTTCGCTAGAAACTTTTGGCTTAATTCGGAATCCCTTTCTTCGAGCCAAACATAGTAAGGAGCGGCTTGTGATCGCTCAGTAAGGTGAACGAACGGCCGTAGGACATTTTATGAAACATCTTGACGGCAGACACGATCACCAAAGCATACCTTTCTATCTGACTATATTTGAGCCCGGCTGGTGTCAAGAATCTGGCTGCAGGGATCTGGCTGCTCTAGGCAAACACGTGAAATCACTGCGCCAATTCCATAGTTTGAGGCATCCGACGCCACAACGATTTCCAGTGACGTATCGCAGTGAGTAAAAAGCAAATCGGAGCTCAGCATGGGTTTGGGAGTGGAATGCACGTTGGTACTCCTCTGACCGTGTTCACTTGTGATTCTCAGTGAGTGGCTGGTTCAGTGGACCTCGGAGGCGATGCATGGCAGCAGAAACTTGCTGTAGTGACTGACGACACCGAGGGAAGACTTGAGGGTTGTTACGTCTGTGGGTGCTGATATACGTTTTGTGGCGTCGATGCTCTGTATGGAATAGTTGCAGGCTAAGGATGGGTGGTGACTTTTGATTTACTGATCAGTAATTGTATGGACAATTACTGATGGTGTGTACTTTCCCACTCAAGCACTGTGTTACTTAGGAATGTACATTAGCTATCTGCTTTCGTCAGCTCAGATACCCTTCACCCCCGCGAGATTGGAACATGTTCTTTCACGGTAGCAGAATAGTGGGTCCAGCAGATTAACAAAGTTCACGACACTGACTGCCTTACTGTGGACGACAAAAAGATTGATGTAGCATGTCAGAAATCTAGAAATCTATACATTTTTACCGTCTAGAGAGGTCGCACACATGATCCTTGTTTTCTTAGTTGAGTTGGGTACTTTGGTTTAAAACGTTCTATCACTAATCGAAGCGTTATTTATGTGTGGTTCAGTAGCGGTGGGTTGTAGTTTGATGGTATGTTTACAGTGCTCACAGCGTTAAATGAGAGATCATTGGTGGTGATACATTAGTTGGGGGTTTGAAAAGGGCAGCATTCGATGTGACAGGTATTGGGTTAGAACGCAAAAGGCCGATGAACCTAGACTATCAGCATGGCCAGGATATCTAGATAAATGATTTCACTTCTCACTGTTTGTTGGTCTTCTACGCTCGATAACATTGTTGTATTTTGTTCCGTGCTCTCTTGATATGATTGCACTCTGAATAAAAAATTACGGTTGAGAGACCCAAAGAGAGTATTCACAGAAAGCTAGATTGGCCCAACCGCCTGACTTGCTAGCTGTGATGTCTTCGAGAGAATGTGATATAATAGACCGAATTAGACTTTCGGTGAAGATGGCCGGTAAAGTGTATGATGTGGTATCATCTCAGTTGCCGTACCAACGGCACATCTGCGGTCGACGGTTTGTGTGAATTTTTTGGCTTGACGATGCTTATCCGGCATAGTGAGCTCGAGATAATTCCAAACCAACCTCAGCATCTCAACTGTTCCTGTCTAGGCTTGGGCAACCTGTCAGTATCCCAGCCCCCGTGCTCTTTCCGGGTGATATTGCAATTAGGCACAGGCTAAACGACTGTTTTACTTATTTTATCCGGTATAGCTCAGTGCTATTACACCATGTTTGCATGGTCTTTTCGATCTACCTTTTAGTCAGTTATCCTCCGTCGGTGATACTGTGTTGGCTTTGTCTGAGTGCGGACGTCTATTCGCCTGGGGAAACAACGAATATGGTCAAATTTGGCCTGCTGGCGATGCGCTACAAGTTCCCGAGCCCGTGGAACTTCCTTTGGATGAGTGTGTTGTGCCGGAGGAGGCTGGTGCAAACTTTCGTGGTGTCCGCATCGGTAAAATTCTTTCGGTCGCAGCTGCTGGTTCTATGTGTAGCCTCGTGGATGACGCTGGCTTTGTACGTCAGATCGACTCACACATCTTCTTTCTGTACATGGCTTTTCCCATGGTTCCAGCTAGTGTAGACAGAGTAGCCATATTAAATACCGAAATTTCATACTGTTTATAAGACGCAAACAGAATATCTGAAACCACTAGGGTTTTCTTTTTTTTTCATATCTGAGTAAGTGTGCAACGATTCCAAGTAGGGTGTGTAGGGCTGTAACAGATATTAGGATGAAAGTCCACGACCCGCTCTCCTAAAACACTTTCCGGTTACACAGGATGACTTGAAGCAGACAGCAGGTGTTCTCGTTTTGAGATAACGAAATGGAGCACGAAATTCTTACTCTACTGGGCAATTGCTAACCTTTGAAATGTTGTCGATGAAACTTAGTTTTCCAGCCCTAGTGCCAGAACTACGTGGCAACTGTCTGTAAGTCGCCTGCAATATCTCATGCACCTTCCCTGGATGGTATTATTTGTGGCTTTTAGTCAGACGTCTCGGGGACTTTCATTACTAAGCCGACCCAGTAGACCTCCCCCCCCCGAATATTCATGAATCTTACATAAATATCCCACCACGATGAGGCACTGTGCAGGTTAGTCCGAGATTGATTGTGGGTACTCACAACGCGAAATCTGAGGCGAAATTCAAACCCTCAAACCTTCATAGAGTACCCCAAAAGACACAGAGAACGAAGGGTTTAACTCTGAACAACTGTGGCATGTTTCGGAATGTGTTATACACCTTTATGGGACCGAAGTAGATGTCTGCTGTTGTTTTACACTAGCATTCATGTTCAAACACGTATTAGAAGGACAGATCGATCAGCGCGCACCCCTGAGCAGCACTCTTTTCTGATTCGGTCTGTATTTATAACTCTGCCTGTTCAGGTTCCGAGGCATTGGGTGATCAATCCTGACAGTCTATAGAGGTATGTCATGCGGCCTCCATATCTTACTTCAGTGTACTGCTTGCTGTGGTTTGGTGAGTACGAACCTTTCAGGAAGTTATTAGGAAAATTGAACTGACAAACCTCAGGTACATACCTTTGCTTTTAATCTCCCCTCTATGGGAGCATCCCCTTTACCACGAACTTTACGCAACCGTGAGGGGTTTGCAGATAAGTCCCTCAACCGTCCCTCTGATACCGATACCGAATTTAGCTGGTACTGCACGTTGGACGCTATTGCCTTTTGGGGACGAGTTGGGCGAGTCAAGTTTTCCCTTGCGTAACTGTGTCCCCAGTCTATATAGTTCTTCGTTAGTGTTGCCCAGGTAAGAGTTTGGATAAGAGTTGTGATTGGGTCATTCTCATTGTGTCGAACCTTGAATACTTTGGAAAGCTCTCTTGATCACTGGGTATTGTGTGAATCTTTGTATTTTTTGTAATGTATGTGCTCGGCAAACATTGGTAGTTTTTAACATGCATGTCATCCATTCTACTAATGCCTGGCGTGTAATACGCTTTGCTTGATGGAGCGAATGAGATGAGATTGGATACTTAGGCGTTTGTGTTGGAAGTCTTGTGCCTCATTTCTCATGGAAGAGCGATTCTGTAAGGTCGTTCCTTCAAGAAGCCCATAAACACTTTGTGTGTGCGCGTATACATCGCTGCGTTATGCTTTTGAGAACGCCGGGGACTGTGCACTTGAATGAACGGCTTTAATGTATGCTTTTCAGATTCTAACCACGTGTTTGAAAAGAGACTATGTATGGGACCCGACCTGTTCGAGCTAGTTGTACGGTGTATTAGATGTATAGTATAAAGAGCTTTTTTCGACACAGATTATGAAAAGAATTTGCTCACAACCGTGATCGTGAGCGACCCAACGTAATCTAAAGCCTATATTGGGCGTGCTCTTGGATTTAGCCTCACAGATGATATGGCAGTATTGGAATCTTTTGAAATCCCCGTGAGACATCGACAGTTGCTATAATTTCACAATGTCCTGATTACTATCATTCTGACCTGGGACTCTCATTTGGCCCTTGTTCCAGTTATTCGTTTGGGGATTCGGCTGCATTGGGTTGGGGCCACAGACAAACTTCGCCCATCGTCCTACTCTCATTCCACCCGGATTATTTGTTCCCGCTATTCCCAAAAGTCCACAAGCACTTGTAAGTGTTACTGCTGGACTGCATCACTTCATTGCACGCAATGTCAATGGACTACTCTGGGCTTGGGGTGCCCCAAGGAGTGGTCTCTACTGCCTCGGATTGGGCGCTGAACTGGGCAAAAAGTCCTCGCGACAAACCTACCCTTTCCCCGTGAAGATTCCAGCTGAAGTGAAACACGTGTTGTGCGGTGTGGATCATTCAGTTGTGTTGGCCAAGTCGCTAGCGTGACAACCAGTCGCGACAGATGTGAACGCCCGCGGTCCTTCTGATTATAAACGTAGTATATATTTCCTGCGGATCACATCACCGTATGTGTATATACATTGTAAATATATTTTTGTACTTTGATATCTGATTGCTTTTTTATTGAAATTTTTGTCGTTCCTTCAACTTCTCTTCGCTCTGAAGATGTGCGTTTCTTCGTGGAAGGTAGTCGTGGAGAGAATTTAGCACTTGGCGGCTTATTTCGATGATGGAGCTTTCTGTTTTGGGACTGATTATCGTACTCCTATAGTGTGTTTGTGGCACAGCTATAGTCATGTACCTCCTGAAAAAAAGAACACCCTAACCGAAGAAGCAGGATGTTGTGCTGGGAATCTCACCAGTCCAAAAAACGAAGAAGATAGACGGGTTGATTTAAAGTCTGTATGAGATGAAGCAAAATACTGAGGACCACTGGCCCCAGTCACAGGACGAATATAAACCAACGGCTCGTATAACGCGACTACGACACATGAATAGGACACTAGTCAAGGCTGACCAACGTTTCGGTTCAAAATCAAGGGAGAACTGGGATAAATCTGTAGCTATTGGGGATGAAAACATTACGGTGGATCGTTCGGAAGTCGCTGTGGTAGGCAGGAACTAGAGAATTTCGTGACATCCAACAACACACAACACGGTCAAATGTCAAACTAATTAGAGAGAGCCACACATTTTGACCATCTTCATGATTTAATAACTGAACTGGCAGCAGAGATTTCGGCAGCGTGGGCACGTCCCGTAGACTTACTTTCTGATGTCCCGGCTCATTAGATGTAAGGGGACAGCTGATTTTCGGCTGAAGACTTGACGCACGAGTGTTGAGTGCGATTGGAAAACATCTGTACTCCCTGTTTCAGCTGTCAGTCGTGCGAATTTGTCACACGCTTTTATTGAAAACGGATGGATGCGCGCCTTTCGTTATACATTCGACCAGAGGCTTTCTCAAGCTAATTGCTGCAGTGAGTCTTGACGTTAGTACGCTCTAATTGATTCGTTTGTCATGAGAAAGCCGCTCCCATTTGACAACTGATCTGATCAATGTTTGCATTCTGACAGATTGGTGGGGAACATTATATCGGAGAATTGATACAATGAAGTGTTCAGAAGGTCACTGTCTATTTTTTCCGAAAGCTCCCCTAATTGAGGACCTGAGGTTTTTGTCATTATTCGCCCTAGGAGCTGTTATCAGACTGTCAAATTTGCTTTTACCCTGAGTTTATCTCATCCAACCAGTTGCACGTTATTTAGCTATCTACTTGCGATCCGTGTTAGTTTCCAGTTTTTACCCTGCCCATGTATTCTATCTTGTAACATCCAATACAGATTCAAGAAAGACGGTATTTTTAATAGTCTAAGCATGTCCATGCTTAAAATCCTGTACGGGAAACGTTGCGATTCCATGAGAAACTCCACCACAATCGAAACCTCGCTCTAATTAAGGGATTTCTCCACTTAAGCTTGGCGATAGCTCATTCTTAGTTAAATAACGCTATTGACAGCTTCACCAAGGTCACCCAGCGATTGACCTCGAAATCCAGCCTCGTGGATAGTATCATGGTGCATAATTGCCGGCCATTCAGTTAGCCCGAGTTAGCTGTTCACAGTTCCGGTACACAAGCAACCTAAAAAACCAACTACTGGCTTTTGGTGAAACAATGCAGATTAAGGCGGAGTAGCCAGCGTTATTTTCACGGGAAGGAGTAGCTCTACGGATGCCTGATTGACCTTCCTCTCTTTTGCAAATTGTACGTGTTTTTCTCCATGTTATTTCTACCCGGTTGGTGAGAGTGAAAAAAAACATTTTAGCAGTTGTTTTCCCATCCTTTTCACCCGGAGTGAACTTTGCCGGAAGCAAAATAAACGGGATCACTATAAAAAGGGGAACATCAGTTGAGTATCACCTACAATTGTTAGGTCTATTTGATTGTTAGGGCCTAAGAAACGAGTCAGTTTTCGCAGAGTTCTGTTTTATTGAAAGTTTGGGCCACGGTGGCTCTTCCTAAAAATGTCTTTTCAAAAGCGCAAAGTGCGTTTTCTCCGGACAACTACCAGATTTTTCTCACATTTTCTGTAGAAAATGGCTTCTGCCTTTCTCCACAATGGAAACGCTGTCGTCGCGCCTCGCACACCGAACGTGAGGTGATTGACCTTTGGGCGAGTACGAATCCTTATGAGGTCTTGGGTGTCGGAGAGCAGGCCACCATGGAAGAAATACGATCTGCCTACTACACCCAATCGAAACGATTTCATCCAGATCGAGCTCACGCGAGCAAGTCTGAGGAAGCGAGCGCAGAAAGTTTCCAGAAGGTTTCGGCCGCGTACAGTCTTCTCATCGACCCGGAATCCCGGCGTCTTTACGACCGCATACAGGAAAGGCAACGTGGACTTCGGAACAGATTTTATGTATGTCTATGCTATACCTCCGACTTCATGCAATTAGTTTTTCGTGTGGTTTCGGATTATTTCGGTCGGTGACAGGATCTTTTTCTGTTGTTTCCCTTCGAGTTACACATCTGCACGAAGGACGTGGTTTGGAGCTGCATTCATCGATGGCTCCTGTTCATGGTGACTACTAGACTGGATTCGACTTTCAAATCATCTTTTCGAGGCATCTATAAGTGTTGTTTTGACACATGAAAAATGAACATCTAGTTTATGTGTGGACATTTTATCTCTATTTTGAAGCATTCATATGTGTTTTCTTGATATTGCACTACCTATACAGTTGCTGGAAATTCTCCGACATCCCACAGCCGATTTCGCCCATCCTGGGGCTCATCAGTTAGACGTGGTCCTTGGGTTTCCCACAACTTTATGTTCTGCTTGAACATAAACCCGTACGCAAGTGTGCAAGTGTGTTAATTTGCGAGTTAGTTAGGTCGGGTACGACAACCTACCGGTCCATCCGACTCGGTTGATCAAGACGGCATCTGATCGTCTTGGGGATGTGACACAAATAGCCGGATGTGCTGGTGGAAGCAGTCATCGTCAGGTGTGAACCGTGTACATGTCGTACCGTGGTTATAGCTGCCACAGTTTCGTTCACCGGTGTTCTTGGAAAATATGGCTGGATAGTTATGCATTGGAAGCACTAGCTGATGTGGTTGACGCGTGAATCCAGGAGTGGTAGTCAACTGTTCATTGGGTAAAAGGGAGGGAGGCTATGCGCTGCATGCAACAGCTTGAACAGATGAGCACCATTAAGCGCGTCACTGTGTCATCTCTACCAATGTCTCCAACCAGTGATGCGTCCCGTCAAGATATGATAGCCAGATATCAGCTGTCTCTATACCACCGGCAAAAAACGGACCTTCCCGTGAAGCTGCAACCTCGTAAGTAGTTGTTATGCCAAGAACGTATACTTCGATATCTCGAATATCGCGCAGACTGAAACGTGAGGTGGCCTTTGCACAGCACGTTAAGCTGAGGGATATCACAATCATTAATTTTCTAATTAGTACCAACTTAATTGGCAATGTATTTTTAGTGGTTCCGTGACAAAACCCGCATACCGTGGTTACGGTTCGTTAATGAATGCAATAGTTGGGTGGTGTTTCGTTAATGAAACCGACGGGTTCTGTGAATAGTGTTCTTAGTCCACAATACTGCTTGGACTCCTGTACAGTAAACAATGAGTAGTTGGCATCTAATCCGAATCAGCATTGACCGTATGCTGGGCAGCGTGCTACACTGGCTGTTGAGTGAGAGGCATCCAATCGGAATTCGCTTCACGATTGATATGTGAAAGTTCACGTAAGGTAATGTCCACCGATGAGGCCGACCCAGCGAATTTGATTGGTGGACCAACACTAAGTGGAAAGTCGTGGTTCACTCACTCAACGCTTGATGATACAGCGGTAATAACTTAGTTTTTTCGTTGCTTCGTTTTCCGCGGTTTTAGCCTACGTGCAACAATGAGACCTTGTGACTCCCCGTTTCTCCAGATGAACTTATCCTGACCTGCTGTGGGTTAGAGCAACTCAGGAGAGATTCTCATAGCTCTTCTGTGCTTGGAGGCTCGAGTCCCGATAAGACTACATGAAATGAAGCTGCTGATGATCTTCACAAAACGACCATACCCTTTGAGCTTCGTGGTTTACACGCTGTTGAACATTCCGAATGAGGGTGAAACAGCTGTACAGTATCTCCAGGCTTTCTAGCATAGGTTGGCCCACTTTGACAATGAATTCATTAACTTTTCTAAGTATCCACACCAGCAGTTGAAGTTTGTGAATATGCTAGACTTCCTTAATATCTAGTGCCCTAACTATCGTTTAGAGCGTCATGCGAATATGATATAGTCATTCAGTTTTGGCTTCCTTCCCCCTTTTTTACTCAGGATATCCCGATAAATCCAGCGATGGACAGGAATCCAGACAATGAGTTCGCGCGTGCCAGCGAAATTTTTCATTCCCGACGTCCGCCATCGGCCCGAAGCTATCAGTATCACGAAAATCCAACGCCCTCTTCCAGTCCGTTTAGATCTTCGTCCACTCGGCTCACAACTAATTTACCCACTACCCAAAACATTTGGAATGGAACTGATAGTTGGAATTTCGCACGCTGTATTCGGTGGTTTGTCTGCCTTCTGGTTGGAATTACGACAGTGTATTGTACACCGGATATATGGGGTGAGAACTGAGGTAGTCATAGACAGCACTACCAATTCCCATGATAGTTTCCCTTTGTAAAAAAAGTCTTTCAGATGAAAATAATTGTCTTCTCTTTGTGGTATTTCAATCTTATCCATCAATTTTGGTGGGCCTCTCGTCTATCTATATGTCAGTGCTCCTATCTTTGCATTGTATCAGGAATATCCACATGTGCACATGAATTTCAAATGACCGCTGCCCGTGATTTCTGTTCATTATTGTAAGTTTGCGATTTGTTAGCCAGGAGAACCAGTAAGAGAAAACAAGCTTTTTTCTGTACCTTCGTCATCAGAACTTTTAGACTCAGTATTATTGTTATTACTATTAGTATCAGTATTAAAAGCTACATGCGGGAGGATGCCGCGGCGTCGCCGGAAAATGGTGAGTCGACGGGTCTGTTTAGGTTGGTTAATCAAGATGGTGGTTCCCGAGGCTTCTGCAAAGAACGGGCACGTCTCCGAGATTCACTTAATGGGGAGGTTTTGTGGATTTCAATGTAAGTTCTCCGACACCAGCAACAGCTAGTTCCTCAACACTTAAAAACAGAATAGGTCATTGTGGATGTAGGTAGGTAGTTCTCCTGCAATCAAAAATCTTTCAAGCATAACAGGTTTACATCTTGCAGGGAAGATCATTTTTTCGGAAAAGTTTGGTAGTAATCAGTAGATTTATTGCTAGGCGACGTTTCGTTTTTGACACAAATGCTTCACCATGCCAAGTGACTGGGTTACGGGGTCCGTCGAGATTTAAGGCGGAAGGTGAACTAATCAGCCAAGTCAGCTAAATTTTAGGTCAGTTGAGGGATGTGGTGTGTTCGGGTGGGTTATCAAGTGTTAGACGAATGGGGAAACCTACATGGATCTGGTTCCAGCCTAGGGTCTAGTTCTTCTGGTTCGGTCTACGTGATGATCCCTCTTGAAGGTCGTTTACACTTTCCGTCCGACTGTGTATATGAGCTAATGATACGATACTTGTATTCCGTGAAATTTGGTCGGGTTTGGATTTCCACCCCCCAGTGTTTGCCAATGATTCTACGTACGTTGACAACCACACAGTCACATGTCAATTCGGCTTAACTAAGACCGTTTTCCATACGCTCGCCAGTTCCACACCCTCGATTCTGTTCACGCTGTGATGCTTGATAATTTCCACCGCCTCGGCTATCAGCAGTTGTAGTGTGAATCCTGGTCCCCATCTTAAAACTTCCACATTCTCCAGATCTATTCTATATCTCTTGTCCTAGGCATGTACCGCCATCCCTAAGACTTCGACCAGCGTTTGGTATTCTTCCGCATTCCTTGGTGGTTTTTTTGTTCTCATCTCACGCTCACCAATTCTGGTGTGCAATTCCCTGGCAGTTTGTCCTACGTAAACCTTAGTGCAATCGTTGCAGTTAATTTCATACACAGTTCCTAGTCCTTTCAACCGAGAGATCTTTCAATTGCACCGAACGTGGCGTTTTTCCCTTCTGGAAAGCTACTCGAATGTTGACTAAGTTCAGCAGTCTTCGGCTACCCTCCGACGTTACTGATTTATTTGGAATGACTGTTGTGCAAGTTTATTCCTTACTGGTTCTTGATACCGGCACCAATATCCTTCTTAGTTGACTCCCAATCAAACTCACTGGCTATCCTATTTCTTGAAGTCTATTGACAATCTCGATTTGAGCTGGCGTTCGGTCGATCTGTTCTGTGCACAGCGCTCCGATTTGATTGAACATCGAAGAGACGACGCTGGTGTACACGGATTTCGGGTGTGCTGATGAGTAGTTTAAGACGTTCCCTGTGTTTGTTGGTTTCTGATAGATGACAGTTTTTAACTTGTGTGTTTTATAGTCCAGGAAAGATAATGTGCCCGAGGTGGACTCTATCTCCATGCTAGACTTGATGTGTGGATTTTATTTTATTTATTATCTATCATTATTATTTATTATTTTATTCAGAGCGCCGTTTTCAGTATGGTTATGACAAAACGGTGAGATGTGCACTCTGTGTATGGACACAGTAATTGTGACGCATTAAGGTGATTGAGTTGTACATGTTGAAATTATTCATACAATCAGCCAGTCAGATAAATTATTGGTTAGCGAGTGTTTTCTTCCTCACCCCGAAACCCCGTGAAATTTAATACCAATGCTTCTGGCTGTTTGAGGCCCCCATGGAGAGGTAGACTGTAGAAGATCCGTGGTAAACAGAAGTTTATGGAACACTGTTCATTCCAAATCACTGGGTTCGCTATGGTAGCTTTAGGTCGGAAACCTGTGGCGTCACCTGTGGCTTAGGCGTGACATCAGCTTCTCTTTCAAGGGTTGAGTTTACAATGCTGCGGTGCGCTCCATATTACTATATGGATCAGAAACCTGGCCGCTGTGCGCCGAGAGCATTGCCCTGGTGGGAACACCGGATCAGCAATTCCGAAGTACGTCGAATGGTATTCGGGAGAAATAACTCACCCTCGGTAGATGAACTGAACT
>NW_008751688.1:863860-918255 GCF_000715545.1 Opisthorchis viverrini | reverse complement strand
AAATCATCGGTGAACGAAACTGTGGCAGCTACAACCACTGTACGACGAGTACGCGGTTATTACAACTGACAACGATGATGATGGGCTTGCTGAACTCAAGTAAAATAGGACTTTACTATCAGATAGCCTTCAGTGTTTTTCACTCTCCGAAACACTACCCATCAACTGTTAAAGTTACAGTAAGTAAGATCTAACATGAACTAAGAATAGCCCCTTCACTGGTGCATTGAACCGAGCATGCGGCATAAACGATTGCCTCCTGGGAATGGTCACAAACTTTTCCTGTAACTATGACACAACCGGGGCTTGCTTTACTTTCTTTCTTACTGTCCGACCGTTTACCCGAAATCCCAAATAATGACTTACTCTTTCCTATTCTGGCTTACTTTGATGGAGAGGAATGAGAGACTGGGTAAGTACAGTTTGGAGGCGACAGCTTTGATGCGTGAGTGCTAGTTGATTGATGAAATAAATTTGCTCAGTGTTGCGGCGAAAAACGCCATTTTACCCCCAAACGATGGTTCACTTTTTCTCCCATTGCTGAACAATCACAGTAGCTGGGATGTGAATGGAACTTCATGCAATGAACATGCTAAACCCGGGACCCGTCCCTCCCACTGTATAGAAATCTCTGCGTTACATTTGAAGCAATTTTCTCGAGTGCTGCGATTGCCTTCAGCCGGGGCGGGAGGGTGGGTGGGTCTGCAGTGTTACTGGGATATTTCGACGACCGCGTTAGAGCGAGGGGATTTTGTTGAGGACCGTCTCAGTATTTATATTTACCAATGGTATCCTCCATATTTTCTGACTCGATTACGAAGTAACTATCAGCCATGAATACTTGAAAGTTCTTTCATAAGTAACATTCCTCTAGGCATGGGCAATCCTACGGACCTCAACAGGGCAATAGAAACAGCAGTTTTGCGGGATGAGTTGATTCGTTGTCTGTCGCATTGTGTGCAAGGCGGAATAAAATGAAACAGTTTGCAAGACTGGTTACAGCGTCTATATGAAAATAAAAAAATAACTTGACCAGTCAACAAAACTAAGTAGTCTCGGGTTAGATCTCTAGTCCTTCTGAGCGTACAATACAAGCTTAGTGGAATTGAGCACTATTGCTTCAAGTAATTTCAGTCTATCTGATCTATCTATAACCTTGTCTGAAGGACAAAGCTCCAAACGGGACGGAGTTGCGATTGGTCAACAGCGTTTAGCAGGTGAACCAGAAGATGAGCTGGTGACCCGTCCTGATAAGGCATACGCGTCTGTGTGTTGCGCAAGTCCATACGGTCGAGGCTGCATCGTGGAGATTCGGCCTTGCGACGTGCTGCGTCTCAGTCTCATGCCTGCTTCAATAGTTGCTCTGAATGCCGTTCTGTCGACTGCCAGGTTCTTTCATTACCTAAAATTTAAGTAACGTTTTTTCAACTTAAATAATGAGGGCTGTCTCAGTAACGGAATTTCTGGTGTCTTCGATTTCGAATTTGTTCTTCCTTTGACCGTTACAAGTTGTTTTGGGATGAGGGTTTCGGATATTCATTTCAGGCTGTCTAACCAGCGCAGCTGATTTCATCTCAGACTGCATTTAATTTCAGCAACGTTTGTCTTTAGAAGGACTTCAGCGTTCGGGACTGTCATTCCAGTTGTTCCGAAAAAAATTTGCACAAACAGTGCAAATGGAATCGGTCAAGAACGGGAACGCGCCGTCTCTATGGCGTCCAGGTCTCACTGCTGCACAGCAGTGAAGACAGCGCAACATTCCGATACACTGCAGTCTTGGTGCCTATGCACAGTTGGCGATTGCTCCAGACGCGTCCCTCAAGATGAGCAAATAGCATGCTGGTTTTTTCAAATCCGTGCGTTTATTTCATTGTCAAGCTTCAGGTTTGTTGACAGCGTGTTGTGAAGATAGCGGAAATCACTGCAGGCCGCTATATCACAACCATTTAGCAGTACATGTGGTGCTTTGAATTGAATCATCGGTGCATGCTGATGTAAAACAAGCGCTTTAGAATTATTTAAGTTACAGCGAAATGCCGCTGAAGCGAGCGCCATAGCCAGCCTCTGCAACTCTGCTTCAGAATAGGAGAACATGGCGGAGTCGTCCATAGAATGGAGCATAGTAAGGTTGAACCTGCGCAGCAATGTTTTGGCCACGTGAGGCTTCCAACTGAACAAGTAAGCATTCATCCAGTGTTGAATTCGCAGTGGCGAACGCCTCCGCTTAAGTGGCATTAAACAAGGACTGTACGGATCTTGGGTAAAAACACAACCCTGCTTCACTCTGGCATCGAGTAACAGGTCGTTGGAGCTAGTTTTGCAGGCGCTCACCCGAGCTTTCATCACAGGGTGAAAGGCCTCGATTAGGTTGACCAGTACAGGGTGAAGGCCTCGATTAGGTTGACCAGTTTCATATGACTTTACAGCGCTTGTCTGTTGAATGAGTTGAGGGTTTTGGTAAAATCCAAAAATGGTTCCCGGGGCGTTTGGTTCTATACACAACATTTTTCTTGTCTTGCAGAAAAGAGTAAGTCAATTCTGTGTGGACAACTTCGAAATCCACACTGCTGCTCGGGGACTTTATCCCTTGACTGCCACCGGCTAGCGGTTGGTTAGGGTTGGAGCCATAATCTTGCCTAATTTGCATCTGAGACTGGTTCTGCCGTAATTGCTCGTTTTCTTTCGAATTCCTTTCCCTTCATCCAGAGGAATTTTCGTAGTATCCTTGAAATCTCGTGGAACGTCCTGCAGCTCCGTAATTCTGCATACCAGGTGAAATTCGTTCTTCAGTGTCGGTCCTACCAGCTCGAGCAGTTCTGCGTATGAACTGTCCAATCTTGTTGCTTTCCTAATTTGCAATTGCTTCATGGCCCTCAACAGTTTCTGCGACTGTAGGCAAATAAGTCCAGTGGACCTTCACTGCGTATTGGGGGAAGTGGACTACATAGCTCAAATCAGCATCTGGCCGGTTGATTGGTGTTTCCATGATGCCGACGTTTCTTCCGACTCGTTAGGTTTCTCACCAGTCTGTTTCTCTCCTATCAGCTGAAGTCATTCGAACTTTGGTGTATAGATTTATTTCCGTTTGTTGATGAATTCGTTGTAACAACGGCAATGCGAAGGTACAAAGATAATTTGAGGCGGTAGAGTGAATGGTACCTCTCTGTCACACAAGTGAAACGGTTCCTATCGGCCTCGTTCATATATTACGCATAACCTTCTCATACATTATATGGTTTTAGAGATAGTAATGTATTTTGTCTCTTTGGGAGCATCCTACTAATTTCACCTGGTCATATCTTTGTTCTAACAGAAACAACTTTCGATGGGGCCAAGAAGCAGACTATCGTTATAGACAGCTTTCTGACAGTTTGAACTATGGGAACTGTGCGTTGTAACAACGCCCCTTCCAGTGGTGCATTCTACCCAGCTTTTAGCTGAGCCCAACGGACCAGCCAACAGGACCGGTTAGCCACCAAATGCACATTTGGTCGTATAGCATGAAGTGACGTATTTGTGGTCACATGACAGTGGAGTGATTCATATCACTACACAGAGTTGTTTCGGCCAATGTGACTTAAAACAAGACGTAATTGGATGGACGGTCAATCGTCGCCTATAGATAGTGGTTTGGACTCGTCGTGTGAGACCTCACGTGCTTCACCATGGTTTCCAACGCGAAAGACCGGAGGAGTCACCCTCACACGTAATTCGCTAGTCAAATCAGCGCTACAAGTCACGTGGCGGCATAAGCGGGGTCTTTTTAAATAATCAATACTTTGCAGCAGCGGGCATGAACTAACAATCTAGGCCTAACCGATTAGGGCGAGCATGTTCCACAAAACCGGTATTTCCTACAGACTGCTCACGCCTTAGTTTGTTAGTTCACCCTATCTCAAATGGAACGTCATCAAGGTAAAACAGTCAGCGGTGGCTCGATGATCGAAAAAGATCCCAAACGAGAGTGCACTTACACCGTAACTTCCCAAGGAAAGTTGTCAAGCCAGAAGCATGCAGATCGTCGTTGCATCAGTTCACTGCAAGGGCAACCAAATCGTGCTTTTTTATTACGCACGTTAGCTTGTCGAAACTTACATCATGACACGCACGTCGATAAAACTTATGTTTCGTCCAGACCTGGTCGAATGCCACCAACAATCTATACTACTAGTCCTTATGGTCACACTGGACGGCCGGAGGCATTTGAGGCCAATCTACGTCCGAAATCAAGTGCACGTTCACATACGGAATTAGAACAAAGGCAACAAGCCCCGCCCTTGTGTCCCTCAAAAAGTGCACCTCCAATCGCAACGTCTGATAGCTTGCTACTCCAAATACCGAAGCCACAATATTTGGCTGCTGAACGAACCGAAAAAGAAGCTCAGACTTCGCCCAAAAGCGAATCCGCTCAGAAGGGAAACGCTGGTGTCGAAAATAGTAACAAGGTTACCGTAAATGAGTGTGTGGATGGATATAGAGTGAACAATGAGGAGTCTTCAGATGCCGGCCAATTACGACTGTTTGACAACACCACGTTGAATGAAAAAACCCCAGTTCCATACATTGGTCCTGCGGTCGAGGACGACAAAGCCTTCACAGGAACTTTCTCCTCGTACGTTCGCCACTCGAAAGACTCAGACAATGATAGAAATAAACTGGAATTAAGTCCCAAAACTATAGCATTGTCTAGGGATGCACATGGCGACAGAATTCCTTCAAGGGCGTGCGTAAGATGGGCTAATGAACAAAAAACTGCCAGTGGGAAATGTGAAAAGGTTCTTCCAAAAGTATATGACTCTTCTGGTTTTCGCGGTGATCGCCGCGAAGTGAATTCCGGATTGTATCGTTATAGAGGAGATGTGGATACTTATAATAGGGATCCTCTGCGGAAAATTCTGAAGCAGCACGATTTTCGAGGAAGTAATGAGGTACGCTGTAGATCCACGAAAACTAGACAAAGTGGTCTTATTCAGAGAATCATTCGGTGTATAACGGGTGAAACAACTAGGGAAAGGAATCCAGTTGAAGTTTCACAATCTTCTACTGAGCCCATTTCACAGAAAGAATGGCCGCCGGGATCGCTCAGTCAGACCACAGACACGGATTGCGATTCCAACCAAAACAAAACGGACGAAACAGATAACACTGTTAGAGATACACTAGAAACTTTCAGTCGGGTTCGTGTACCCGCCGACAACAAAAGAGATCACAATGTAATACGGGCTCGGTTTTACTCTAACCAAAAACAAATTAATGCAATCAAAACACGTCTGGTTACTTTGAGCAGACAGCAACTAACTGGTGCCAAAAATGCGAAAGAAGAATTCTGTCAAATTCACGAGTCGCTGACAGCACTAGCCAAAAAAATCGAGTTAATGTCAACCACACTGGCTGAGCAAAACACAATGGTGCAAGAATTGAACAAGGTTGTCCAAGATCTTCCCAGTAAAATCACTCCAATTACTCGACATCCAAGTTCTATCACACGACCGCAGTTTGGTGCGAGAAAGCCATCTAGTGATCAGCATTTGGGTGTCCGTACGAAAAATTATTCAGGAATACAGGTTCGAAGTAGGTCCGTTGCACGCTGCGACCAGATTAATGCTACTTCCTCGGGTGAGAGACAAGAGAAGCATCCGAATTTCATGAGAAGGTCATCTTCGACAAATCTACCCACACCAGGTAAAGTTTTTAGGCTGGCAGAAGAACCCGATGCGTCTAGGAGAGCGTGTTCGGTAGCAAAACACGAAGATGATATGCTGATTTTCGATGCTGCCCCACGACAGTCGTCAGATGTCTCCAGCCCAACAAATGAGGATCTACCTAGACCGGTGTCTCAGATCGGCAGACAGAGCAGTACATCGAAACTACTGAAAAAAATAAAGTCACCCAGAAAATTCACCCCTAATGAGCAAGATGTTAACCAAAAAGCCCAACCCAGCAAACCAATTAGTGAAGTAGAAGAATCTGTGTTTGATATTAATCCCACCGACTTAGTCAGCTCGAGTCCATCGAGTCGATGTTCTTCACCACCCACCTTGCCCACCATGATTGAAGGTCCGAATTCCAAAAGTATCAATGAACCACCACAGGGACTGCAGCGGTATTATCGTATTGCTTATGTCGACTCAGAAAGCGCAACACAATCCAGAGTGGGACATAAATTAGCAGCTACTGCGCCAACCGGCTCAAGGTCCACCGAATTCGGTACTGGCGGTATCAAATCACCAGATGCACCGAAAGCTACGGAAATCTTGATTCCTAGAAATTTCGTGAACCCAAACCACGCCAAAGAGACTATTTCAAATTTGTCAAAGGAGCAGCCAGTTAAAGAAAGACTGACAGTGAATCCCGGATCGCGACTTAACTACAGCGGAAGGTCTGTTTGCAGGAAGTCACATAACGGAAATGCAAGCGGAGATGCGTATTCTTTGAGGAAGAAAAAGTCGTTAAACCAAGTGCCAACGAATTCGCATAACGGAACACCACACACCGTTGTTGGCGGCTCAGGAGACGCGAGTATGGAGAACACAAGATACCAGCATCGTTCGAACCGGACAACAACACGTAAGTTATCTCCCGTATTGAATAATAGTACTATCACAGCTAATTCAAAGCGAGTCTGGAGAAGTGATTCAACTGCCAGGCCTAACTGCTCCAATAAAAATATCTGCTCCAGCATTTCGGAGCAGTCGAACCTACCCGAAACTCAAATTCAGTGGACGCAGTTCGGAACACAACAAATTTATCCATCAGCCAATAGTTCAGGGCATTTCGGTCTTCGCTGTTCCAGTTATGAAAACCACAATGTAGGCTTTTCAAAGAAATCACCGGCGGATGCGGCTGGTAAAACAGTTCATCGATGGCCATCTCGTATTGGGGATTCAAATAACAATTGTGCCGAATCAAGTGATTTAGGACCAACTTACTTGGCTGATGGGACATCTTCAAAGTGTACAAATAATTCCCAGAAAAACGATCGACAAAGGCTCGATATTGAGAGACGTAAACAAGCAGATACATTCCACTTCCTCATGGCTCCACTTCCGGACCACTGTAAAGCGGCGCAGCTTTCGGCAGGTCAAATAAAACCCACGGTTTATGCGCTCCCGGAGCCAGATAATGTACCTACAACAAGTTACACGACACAAAAACTCCAAGCCGGGCGCGATGCGAGACGAACTGAGGCTGAGAAAAAATGGTGTGAGGAATTAAAAAAATTGGGCGTTAGAAAGTCTGAGCAGGAAAGAGAAGCACCGGCAGGAGAAATCCCATCCAACTTTGGGGACCAAAAGTTTCAAGAGCTAGACGAAAGATCTGACACCAAAGACCCAGACGGCGCAAAAGAGGAGACATGTAAAGTAGCGACGATGTCCGTGGATTATAAAGAGCGACGAAGGGAAAGACTAGAATCCAAGGTTCAAGAAGATCTGAAAGCAATACTAGCCATGACGGAACATGCGGTGGCGGAGAGAAGAACCTGGTCATCTAAATACGGACTCCAGGAGGCTAAACGAGACGAAAAAAGAGTAGAATCTTCGTCAAAAATAGAAGCTACGGCTTCTCAAGAAGTCAGTACCAGTGACCAACCACCATCTCTCTCGATATCGACCGCCGGAACTGTCACTCCAAACGGCGAAGATAAGGCGATTGAAGTGGATGCATACAGCTTTATGCCTAGTTCAAAACTCGAGGAGAAGACTACTAAACAGGCGATTCCATCGGTTTCTGTAAACATTAAGGAAAACAGTAGTGAGGATACTGTACCACCTTTCACCTATCCATTTGTACAGCCCTGCAATACGGAACCATATCCGTTTTCTCACTATATTCCACTTTCCCATACCATTTCGATGTCTTCCAAAGCATCACGTGATCCTCACCACCATTGTGTACCTTTCGCGTGTGCACCAAGATGCTGCTGCTTTAACCAGATCAATCCGGTTTTTTATTCGCCTAACCAGCCTTGTTGTTGTGATAGAATTAAGGTCCAACACACATGTGAAAAATGTGGCGCACGGTCTTTGTCGAGACGACAGCGATCACCTTACTCGTCTTCCTCTTCAAGTGAAAACAGCGAATCAAATGACAGTTCGTGTTCATCCTCAGAAACCTCTTCAGTGAGCTCTTCAAGTTCAACCAGTTCCTCGTCATACTCGGGATCCGCTACGCCTAAATTGAGACGACCTTGTGCCTCTTATTTACCTCATCCAACATGTGCGAGAGAAGATTCAATCACGATGTATCAGACTGCACAGAATTCTCATCACACTTCAACACACCACGTAGGGTCTGCACTTTCCAATCCGGTAACAGTGTATGGAGAGCACGGTCGTATTTGTACCCACGGGTCCTATGAACAGTTAGTTTTTGCCCATCCAGTCACACAAGGTGTCAGTATAAACCAGGAGTGCAGCCAAAAGAATGCTTGGACAACGCACGGTCGAACAACGTTATTCAGACGATGCAACGCCAGTACGAGGTACCCCACAAGGTAAGACAGTGTGATAGACTTCCACTTGTCAACATCTCACTGCAATACAAGTGTGTAATGGAAAAATCTGGCCTGTATTGCAATAAAATCGGTGTTCCGGGAAGAACATCGACAGACAAAGCGTGTTCGTCTCCCAAATGAAACATTAAAACACGATAGAATATTTCTTAACTCCACCCAAAAGGATGGTTATGAATGGACAGTTTTGGTGCGCTTACGAAGTGTGCAGAGTCTCACGTTAGAATTAATCCAGCCATAGTTGGCAGCAGCAACGTTTCGTTACCGCTCATCATCGTCCTTTAAAACGCTTTCTCCTTTGACAGAACGGTTTGAAAAAGAAAAGACATCAGATCGTCGACATAGACACCGTTGTTTCCCATTTACTTCTGGTTTTGATGGACTGGTAGGAGACAAGATCGTTAAGGCGGGGATCGTTGTCGATTCTTTGACAACATTTGGGCTACCAATAATCTCAATAAGAAGTAGATACAAGCGGTCCTGTGCAAGAAAGGAAGATAGTACTTTTGCTTGGATCTTACGTGGATGCCATAGTCAGGAGAGCTGAAGTTATCGTTGGCAGTGGCGATAACAATGTGAAGGTGTCCATGGATTTAAACGGCCGCATTGATTTCTCGTCAAAATGGACTGTCAGTCATGCATATAATTTTTAACACCCCAAATTCGGAAGGAGATGGTGCCAAATCGCTGGGTATCGTCGGTGGATTCTATTTTACGATGCATAATGTAATGGAGCCACGAATTGGCTCGTTCACTAGGAGCGAATGACACTGTTCCCACTCGGTCACTAAAGGTTGCCCGAGGTGAACCAACCGTTAGAAAGTAGGAAGTTGGGATTGGTGTAACCGGACACAGGACAAATAATCACGGATAAAGGTGTGAACCAATAGGTAAAACGTTTTCATCAAATCACCAAACGGATTAGTCGTTCTGATGGAAATATGCGCGAAATGCTAATGATCATTCTCAGAACGACGAGGCTTCCAGGGTCATCAACTGGCACTTGGACCAGTTGCCATGAGTTACAAGCAAGAAGTGAACATGCCTGACTGAAGTGGGGAGCGAAAATTGGGTGTAAATGTTACTGCTGAATACTTACTAGTTGTGACTCAGTTTTTTATGTCTCATATCCAAGTAGCCTAGCAGCCACTAGTATTACCATTTTAACATTATGATGGGCTATACCGCTATTATGGTATGGAGGATAGCACGAATATCTAGTACCGAATATCCGTCAAGAACGGGATTCTCCAGGCTACTGATCCAGGACTGTTTTCGATGACAAACAGTTTCTCAGCTTCTGGGTTGTGTGTAGTGGTTGTGCAGCAGTGAATCGTCTTTGTCAACACTGACCTTGCCGTCACGCGATGAGGAATATTGGCTACATTTGGTGCGATCGGGGAACCTATGGCTACTCCATTTCTCTGAATGGGAAATGAGTCGAGCCTGAACAAAGCCTGATCCCTGACAGTATTTTGGTTGGTAACTCGTTAGTGAGGGTGGCTAAGGATGCGTCATTTTCCAACAGATCCGACAAAAGTTCACAACTTTCGTGTGCATTGATGACAAAAAAACAGAAAGATATCCATTGTGCGTAACGCGTTTCGTTCAAGTTGGTTAACAAAATCGAATGATCATTCCAGGTCGCTCTGGAGCGGCTGGAAAATTCGAATAAGGAATTTCGATAGTCTGCGAATCCATGAGACAGTACATCCCATGACCGTTCTCATTGAGGTCCTTTCCCTGTGAGTTTCTGGCAGGTTAGAATCTCGATGCTCGGTTGCTATTACGATTTAAGGGCCGAGCAGAACGACCATGATTCCCATTGGTTGATCGTATGTATTGATTCACGCAAGACCCGACATTGTTAAGCGCATCTTTTGAGTTAAGTTTTGCTATGAGTTAATGTGGCCCATCCACGAAATGTTCAAGGAACTTATTTTCATAATCCGTTTTTGTCAAGGAGTGATATTCTGTAAACGTAGCACACGACTTATAATGTTGCTGAAGACTCCTCAATGGCCACAATCGGTTACTACTCATCAGATAGGCGCGGTCTCCGAATTTGCATCAACCGCACGTTAGACAGAATTTAACAAATACTCTAGTTTGTGCATAAATTTGCTTTTGACAAAGAACTCAACTGATTCCAGCTTAACCTCCTGTTTATGAGGGTTCGCTTCAGTTGAACCTCCTGTCAAAACCAAGTGTGTTCCGACGAGAGCACTTATCATCCGACATTCTAATAATCTGCCATTCAAATGCGAATAGGTTTCTTTTTTTGAGACAGCAGCGTAGTGACTGCAATAGATTATTGTGGCTGTACTATGCTGGAAGTCTTGAATCTAGCTCGCCTTACAGCGTCAGGGGTCAAATGGCGGATAACTGGTTTGGTTTCTGGAATAATGGCCTTGGGTATGGTTGACTTTAGCTGGATATTGAGGCTTAGTCCTAGCATTTGAATCTCTGGTTCATCCAAATTCTTTGAGGAAATGTTGACAGTGATATTATCCATGCAACCCGGACTGCTGAATGGCGACTGGATAATGCCTGACATGATGTTCTGAGCCATCCCTTCAACCTCCTGTCTTGGCGTTCACGTGAATTAGCAGGAAAGCCTTTATGTTTGGGGCGTATAGCTCCCGTTACACATATCCAGATTATTACATCAAAGGATTCATTGTGTAGAACAGTCAGGAATGAATACACAAAAAGTGCGAGACTGTTCGCTCTGCGACCCGGGATCGGTAGCTATTGTCAAGCGATTGAATCACAAAAGACCGTGGGATCGCATTAGTCCGAAGGCACCGGATGTTGAACACGCGGTGATCGACTCGGTTGGCTAGTTTCTGCGCCCGAGGAATCAGAATGTTGATTTTTTAGAATGATATTTTTGCATGGTGATTACATGATTTTCTTCACGAAGAGCATTTTTCGGGAAGTACTGCCACTGACAAATAAGATTCGAAATATTCCACTCCTACAAGCGATAGATCCGTTTTCACTAAGCCAGCAGGAAATGAACTGACTCGAAAAGTGAAAAATAGCCGACCCTCTCATAGACAGGACACTTTCCATATCCGTCCTAAACCGTTCAACCGGTTTCGATGAGGTTGACCAGGCTTATTGCGTTATGCTAAATTTCTGTCCAATTAGGAGGGGGCAAACCGCCTAATCACTTTCATCTATGTTTTCGCGTTTTCTACAAATGAATGAGACCATCCACGATTAGCCTCAGCTTTTCACAGATTATCCACGTGCTTAGGCCTCGATTACTAATCAGTAAACCGACAGGACAGCGGATTCGGAAAACTTCACCATTGTCCCAAGTTGTACATTTCTCTGAAACTCCTCATTATGATCTAGAACACTCAGCGTACTCTTAAGACCGGAGTAACCCAGTTTCCATCGCTGCTAATGAGCAACAGCTTGTGTCAGATAATCCGGGAAGCGCTTGGAGTCTATTAAAAAGCTATCGTTTTCTGAAGATTTCTGGAACAACTGGTACTATTTTGAGAGGTGATCGATGTCGACGCAGATGATTGTTGGCCCGTTCGCCGAGCTTGAGTTATCAAGCAAAAGTTTGGTCACAAATTGGAGGGTGGGTGGGCGGGAAGAACCTAGCAGTGCGCACCCTAATCTCCGACCACAGCGAACAGATCAGCGGCCAATGAACGCAATTGGCATATTTCTAGAAGTCGCCCTGTAAATTACGTCAATCCATACAGGAAAACCATTCCTGTTGGGTATCATCAGCAGTGCCCATCTCAGATCTCCAGGATGATTTGAACATGCACCCTCCTAGCCAGCGGTTTGAACACCTAAACATCCAGCAACGTGCGGCTGCCTGGCAATTAGAGTGGACATGCCGTCACTCAACCGTTGGTCATGAGGCTCAAAGCTCACTGGCACATCAAATGACGAATTCTCAGATGGATGGCTAACTCTTGCCTGAATTATTCCTCCTTCTGAGCTATTTATGCTTTGCTATTGCTATACTACATTGCTTTCGGCATAATCTGAGTTCACTTACATGACGGGACATTCGTTCAAAAATTCGCCAAACTCCTCATACTATCAAGAAAAACATTTCCAGACTGCCTACTGGCACACAGCTGTGGTGTCAGTTCACTGGAAGGCAGCAGCTCCATCTGTTTACACACTTTAGCACTCCCGATTTTCTTAATCACCTCTGGGTTTATCGATATGCGCAAACCTCTGAAATCCGACTATCTGACGCCACTGCTATGCATCTTCGTTTTTCCCTACCCCATTAGTCCTTAACAGGCATTAGTGAATTCCTTGCCTTTAACTTCGCACAGTCAAACCTAGTACTGGTATATGCACCATATTTCCGATGGTTATTTAACTCACCGTAATGCACGGAAGTTTTGTTCCGATGTGTATATTTACCGAAGGATTTCCACTGGCGGTCGGTTCCATCGTCGCAATACAGACCACTAGGTAAGCCGTCGTGGTATACTTCTATACAAGGATTTCCTGCATAAGTGAAACTAGCAGTCAGACACATCGGATCCTTCAGTTTTACGGACGGTTGGATGATGTGTAGTGGATACGGGCGACAGGCTTAACTGATTTCTATCCTGAAAATATAAATCTATACCACCTGTACGGGCTAGAAAAATTGTAGCTCCGCAGGGAACAACCATCAGAGTGAACTGATAAGCTATTTACTCTGTTCTACTGGGAGCGTTTTTGTCTGAAAGTGGTCCTTATAACGGATTCTCCACGTATCTCAGTGGAAAGAAAAACGGTCATTACGAGGAAAACTGCTTTGACTTATTGCCTTAGTGCTCAGCACTGAGGTGCTCCATCGTGAGAATACAACAGGGTCTCGTACATTTACTAACACGTGTTTCAGGTTAGGAAGAGTTGGCTAGAACTACTCTGAAAACTAATAATCAGAAAGTCAGTTTGATTCCTATACACATCGAAATGCTGGATTCATGTGTCCCCATAGATGCTTCTCTGGGATAACTAATTTCAAACCGAGTGAAGGGCATAGTACACAAGCTAATCAACTACAGATTGACTGTGCAATCATTCCTGGATTTCCAGCCTAGTTTGATTTGCCTTGAAAGATAAAATGAGGATTTATAACTTTAATACTATTACTATTTGCCACCATAGAGTATCGACAGGAACTCTTATTCACAGTTATCACTCGTCTGAAAAGCGTGGGAGAGCCTGGATGCAAGATGTTAAAATTATTAGCAACACATAGCACTGGGTACCAGTCCTTTCGTTCGAAACTCTCGAATCCAGTTAGTGGATCAATGTGTAAAATATAATGCTTTTTAAGGGAGCGGAAAAGCCTTGGCATTTTGGTTTCATTGCCTTTTAGCAACAAGCAGTTGTTTCCTGAAATCAAGGGAGGCAGATATTAAGTAGTATGGGAGTTTGTGCCTTTCGTGCTACTCCTAGTCCACAGCAAGGAGCAGGTTATTTAGCCTGTCAGTGGAAGAAGTATCACAGATAGATGTCGTCACATGTATTGCGCTTACAAGGACAAAACTGTACCGACACTTCACATAGCTAATCCAATCGGGATATCAAATAGCGTGGTGAAAATGCAGATTGTCTCTTAAAATGGTGTCGTAAAATTTCGCCATCTCAGCCTCGCTATGTCCCATTGGCAGATTAATATTAAATTAGGGCTTTTTTTAAGGAAAGCCAGTCAGTTGAATGTGTTCCGCGAAAACTACACTCGTTTGAATCTCACATATATGGGAAGAAATTCATTGTTGTGTACTCTTAATTCCTTAGGTGACCAGATGTGTCCCTCACTAGCTGTTGATCTGTTCACCAGGTGCGGGGACCGGCTCACTAACGCCTCTTCACAAATCGACAGAGCATCGTTAGTGCACGCGTTTTCAAGCCATTAACAAGCTCGACGAACAAATCAACCGAGCTTTTATTGACCTTATATGTAGTGTCACAACTGATATAAGCACTAGGACTACCGAAATTCCGACACTATCAATGTGGATCCCTTCGAACGTTTCCGTTTCAGAAGAAGGATTAACGTGGAACACTGATATATGGTCTGTCGAGAACCAAGTGTGCCCAATGGCTTTCCCTTAGTTTTCATCTACAACCTATAAAGGAGGAGGACCCATTCACTGAGAGATAAGACCCTCCTTCCGGATATCTGTTTGGTGGCTTACAACAAACGACGCATGGGCTCTAGGAAGTGATGCAAGTCATTTTCACGACAGAGAGAAGACGGGAAGCGAAAGAGGACAATATTCTAAAAAATTCAACCTGAATCACATTGGATTAGGAAGTACGTAAAAGCGTTATTTCAAAAAATAGCCGGCACTACTTGGCTTGAAAGAACCTGGTGAATAATGACGGCGCAAAAGTACGGCTGCGCGCAGTTGAGGGGATGGGCAAGAAATGCACGTTGAAGGAAAGCTTTTTCTGCGCAAGCTAAATTCAGCTGAAGAAGTAGGTAGAGTTTCGGACTTCGTTCAGATCAAATTTACCTGACAAAGGGGGGGGGGGAGGACAAATCATGGTCAACAGAGCTCACGTCTATTGAAAATAGAACTTAGATTGAAATAGCATAGAAACGGCAAAAAATGGACTTAGGGCGCGAGACAAGTGCGAGTCATCTTCAAGCGGATTAAAAAAGTTTTCTAAATATATATGAAAGTATTATTGTGGGGATGCACTAGGAGTATTGCCCCATGTGTAACCCTCGATCCGCCATGTCGGTTTTTCTCGAAACAGTGCATCAATCCAATGTTGGTCGTATTGCCCAATTTTCAAGTAAAAAACAACCACAACATCGGAGGCAAAGGTGAGTACGTGTAGGCAAATACTTTTACCGTAAACTCGACGCACATGAATGCGCGCACTTGTCTTTCGTCTGTCAGCACACCACTCAGATGTTGAATATCTCCCAATCCGTGAAAAAACATCGTTATTATATAGTTTGGTGATAAAAATGCTTGATTCAAACTGACAAGGAAGATTCAACCAGTCGGTTTCTAGTCACAGGATAAACAGAAACCGGAGAACAAGGGGTGGGTCGGTTTACAGCTTATTAGTATAGAACAGACCAACGTGACAGGTCCTTAGAACGGCAATCTCACTATCGTTTTCGAATAAAGAAGGTGCAAGGTCGTTCTTGCACAAGCCTTTAATCGAGGCGGGTCTGCAGTCGGGTCGTAAAAATTTCTCTGTTCTCGAGGTTCACAAGTGAATTCACATGAAGTAGCTGGATTTCTCAATAGCGTACGGCGTGAGAGTATGATCCTGGTCAATTTCTAACCAAATGACCCGCTGGAACATCGTGGAAACCTAACAAACGGAAATACGGTAGGTAATATGGGATACCGCAATTTTCGAGTTCGTTGCAGTGTTGCTGGATTGACATCACTAACTGTTGGTTTGCAACTGACGATGCACCTCGAATTTCGCACACAGGGGTCGGTAAGTGAATGATAACAACCAGGCATACCCTTTCTCAAGAATATTTCCGCCCAAATCGGGTTGATTCTTCTGCGACAGTGAGAAAGCGACGATAAGAGACTGCTTCCTGTAAACGGAGTGTGAAAGTACCAACAAAGGCATCAGAAGCCTAGCAAAAACACCGCTGAGGAGATCCAAACACCTTCAACGCTATCAATGGCTTTCCAATAAACACTGAACGCTAACTGGCAAAAGGAAATACAATCCACTGACCGTGCGCAGTTTATCCTAGGAGTGAAACGTCCGATTCAAGCTGAGCTAACCAAAATATACAGAAAATCGGACTTACCTGGTTTAGGAACCCGTGCGAGAATTTCGTTGAACGCTGAAGCTTTAGCCCGTTTCAGTTCTGAGTTCATTTCTGAGATTTCCCTAGCCATACAGCAGAACAGATAAACCATTATTTAGGAACAGTGATAAACCAACTGTTACAGTGCACTTAGGAGAAAAAGGCATCTGGGTGAACTAATTTCACTGATAACAGTGAACAATCCTGGAAGGAGCCCGCCGGTTTGGAGCACTAAAATCGCTATTAACTTATGGTGCGCGCACACTCAAGGTTCGGCCGGACGGTCGCTCATGGAACAGTCGTTCAGACTTAAACGAGTGTCTGTATAAGGTTGAATGGAATTAGCAGCCTTAGAAAACGTAGTGCACCGCGAGTAGGCACTGTGTGCAGTTTTATTGGGTTCGCTGCTTTGGATCTTCGTGACAAACCCCATAGGATATTTGACCTATGCTGTACGTTCCAAGATATCGGTATTCCCATCTGATTAAGGTACAGTATATAACAAAATTGGCATGCATGGCCTGAATACGGTTCACTTTCTAAGGTTATTGCACATTTGCCACACACACTTGCTTCATTAACCTCCGTGCAGCATTTGACTCATTCAGTAGGGAATGCCCTTGGTCTATTTTGAAAACTGATGGCCTGCCAGATAAGCTGCAGAATCTCACCAGCTATGAAAGTCCGCATCCAGCTATATAGGGAAGAGACCACGGTGTTCGACAAGGCTGCCCACTTTCGCCGATGTTGCTCATTGCCGCGATTGATTAGACTATGTCACATGCTCTAAGTGGCCTCCTTGGAGAAGCAATAAGCCCCACAAAGTGGATCACGGACTTGGTTATAATGATGATTTTGTCGTCCTGTGCAAAGGTCTGACAGAAATGCAATCTAGGGGGGGGTGTAGAGCGATTTTCCCTTGATATGAATGCATGCATTCTGCACGAACCGCACTTTGCACAATTAGGAGGTCGAGGAAAGCAACTAGACAACGACTGGAACTGGCTGAGTTGTAATCTTTCTAGGAGAGCAGTAAATCTACCGATTGCTCTCCAAACTGTGCTGAGACGAAAGTATAGGGATGGAAAAAAGCGGTTTTACGTGGATCGGAAAACTGTTGTGTGTGCATCTGCAGTTCCGTTGCCCGAGAAAGCCAAAAACATCCTGCAATTTAGGAAGAGATACTATAAGAATGGGACTTACTCCTTCGTGTACGCGAATTTGGACCGTAAATAGTCAGCGAAATTCGTCAAAATGGGTTCACTGTGTAGGGCAATAAATTCCTCCCGACAAATCTAAACCGATGCAGAAAAGGAAGTTAGTGATAGCGCGACTGGATCACGACACAACAACAACTGCCAACCATTATTCTAGCCACACGCTGGACACGATTAGCCAGGAAAAACGTTATTCACTACGCGTTTCGCTCTGACTGAATCCTACACGATGTTACTCACACTATTGACCAAACCGTCACCTGACCAACTGTGCCACATTCACCCCAGCTGTGTGTACAGAAAATTTTCACTTGGATCAGAGTGGATGCGTCTGCAAACCTATGACTGAAATAAATGTATTCGGACAGTAAAATCATGGGCGTGCATGAGGGTTATCAAATTCTGTCAACCGGTCCAATATAGTGCTCAGACATGTGAACCATATGGTAGAATCACCGTGTGTGAAAGGTGCATTGAATTAGCAAAAGTCTAATCGATGTTGACATAGTTTCCTTCCACGCTTCAGACTGAGTACACACAATACATTTCACAACTTTAAAATAGGTTCCACACTGCTATGGATTAAGCAAATGTGTTGAGAGAGGTGTGGGAATTAACTACTTTGAAACTAGAAAGTGCACCTGATCCGGTTTGGGATGTTTGTTCGAGAGAGAATTTTAACAATAAGTGTTTTCGTGGCAAGAAAACTGTCAAGCCCAACAAAAGTTCTTCAGTGTTTAAGAAAACGATAGCGAAGTTTTAGCACACCCTCAAATTATCACCAGGTTATAATAAACAAACTAAACTAATAAACAAACTAAACTAAAAAACAAACTAAATAAACAAAGCTTTAACCGCAAGTTCAGCTTACGCGGTTCATCTCATTCACCGTTGCAGCATGTGTCCAAAAGCAATCATGCACCGAGGCGAATGTAATTCCTTCCCGAAAACAATGTAGTGCAGTTAGCATCATGTGACACGAGTCCAGGGAGTGTATGAAATTCGGTGGGAAGGCATTCTGTTGTTTCACAGGGTTCGGCACGGGTAATTCCTTGTAGTTAGCGTAGTTATGCCTTACACGGCTGGCCACCTCCATAGCTGATGCCCCCAGGAGAGTTGGAGATGGTGGACTGAATGGAGACGAAGGTGTGAACTCCGAGAAACGATCCGCTGTCAGTGCACTGGGGAGGGTCATGTAAGGTTGGGTAACTGGAAGACCCAATGGAGTTTCCCAGCTCACACGGCTACCTAAGTGTCGCGAGATATGATGGGCGATCTGTGGTGTTTGAAAAGTAAAAACAGACTAAATAAGAGTGCCTGAAGTTCAAGTTGATATAGTGACAGCGAAATCCATCGGTGCCTGAGTCTTCTTGCATTATAAGAGATAGGGTACTACCGAGATGAGCGCTTCCAAGAAGAGCACAAACTGCTTGCTCTGATTAAACATATTGAATGCGCAAGTATCAAATTCCACTTAAAAAAAGAACGGGTAATTGGACTGGTGGGGCAGTCACTCTTTGGCCGTTAAGCTTTTCAGTCTTTGCATGAATTCCATGGTGTGCCGAGTGACCTGTACAATGCAGTGCTAACTGCTCATTGAAATAGATCGTGTCTCCATGATTTTACGGCGTCATGCGTTTGCTGTGAAGATTGTCATTAGTCATATATCACTGAAATTGCATATGCTCGTCATCTGCCCCTACTCCCGCGATCCCACACAACACGACCGAGTGCGCTATAACTCTCACTTCTGAAGCTGGCCCACGGATTGGTATGGCTCAGATGAAACCGAAACTTTTCCCCTCCATAGCGAAAGAACCGAGCGTTCCAAAAACCAAGGGTTCGCCAGCTGGCTTTATGGCCAAAAACTTAAGCACTAGTCAAAGATAGGTGCGAAACCTTATGAAAAACGAACAGTACATAAACAGTAGGGCCCGAAAGTACTTAGCACAAGAAGGCGTATTTTAACAAATAGGTGTCAATATGCTTTAGTGGTTTTCGAAAAATGTGCCGGCGTTGACTGCAACAAATTGAAATGAAAAATGGCTGTGCAAAGTAAACAAACAGAATATCAAGCATTTATGTGTCCATTTAAAGGTCAGAAGTCCTTCCGCGGTACTTGACGGAGGTACCACCAACTATGGATAGCTACAGAGTATCGCGGTTTTTTCGAATGGACGATTTAACTACTTGCTTGTCCCGTCTGCCCACACTCACCAAAGCTGTACAGACGAGATCTGAAAATGTACGATTATGCGCACTGAGCGTGTGGACCTTGAAGAGGAGTAGGACTTCGGTCGGTTTTGAGATGTAGGCACTAGGATTTTCTGATACACACCACGTGTCATGCAGTAATCTTGCATTTGAGTACGTTATGATATTCCATCCATTGGTTGTTGATCAGATGGCTGTTGATCTGTTCGCCGGGCTTCGCAACTGACTTGTAAACGTTTCGCCACCATACTAGGAGACATCATCAATGTGCAGTTGATGCTGTCTCCTCGTATGGTGACGGGACATTTGCAATTCGATTGCCAAGCTCGGCGAACAGACCAACAGCCACCTGATCAACAACCAATAAGCTCACCCGAGCTACCAATATTTCAACAAAATATCCCATCCACTGTTAGTGACAAGAATGGAAACGACAGACTAGTACTGTGACCAATAAGCGGAATAACCGAAATGGAAGTTAATCTTTTACTGTCCACCGGACCATGCAAGTGTTGGCATACAAACTGGATAAGCAAGAGGAGGAGGTTCCCAGAGGTAACGAAAAAACCAAACAAAAGATTCGAAAGTTGAGTTCTTCAAAATCCGGCCGCTTAGACAGCCAATCGCACCTGAAGGGTACTGTAAGAGAAGTAAACACAAGTGTCTAGATGGAACACGTTACGCACAAGGTTACCGAAAACCTTGGGACAATGCTCTACGGCATCATGCAAAAAAGTTACTAACCTGACCAAACCAGGCTTGTATTTCTGTAGATGAGGTGAAAATAGCCCCAATACTGGCCAAAGTCAAGCGGGCAAGATATGTCCCAGCAGGACCGATCCATTCACGACCAGGAAAGTCCTCCAGGTCACGTAGTTGCCGGCGAATTTGCTCGGATGCACCGTACAGTGTCACTCCATAGACTGTAGTCATGACAGACTGTTTGATAACTTTGCGACGGACAAAGCCCTCGAGGACTTTGGCAACGGGAATTCCAGCGGCAGCATCAGCTTGTCTTTGAGCTTCCACCTAAAGGTAAAATCCGTAATCGTTAACACCGGGACAAGAACCCACATATAAGGAAAATGACGATATATGTTGAACGGCACGGAAAAAGATTCACGTTTTCCAATCTGAGGCTTTTCTGAGATTCGAGGTGACACAGGAAAACTCGCACAAGTTACTCAATGTATGGTATTTGAGAACAAAATAAAACCGGTTCACCACAAGCCTCATCACCATCTGATTCCAGTGATCCGGTTTAAATTTTGCAAAGACCACTATCTGAGTTGAGAGAACGAGGGTAAGGTCTCATGAGTTGATCCTCACTAGAACTAGCCGGAACAAAAGATGCCAGGTGCGACATAAAACAAAACCACATTCTGATTCAAGCTATTTTAGCTTTTTTCATCAACGCCAGGTGTTCACCTGCGAACCTTGAAGTCTTCTTAACCTAGTTCGCACTTTTAAAACATGTGTTCCAAAGTATACGGATGCAAAACACATCCAAATGAGAACTCTCGGGATGAAACTGAAATGAGGATCAATGATACACGTCATATTAGGTTGTTGACGCCATATTGGATCAAGTAATGACTCCCGTATGGGAAGAAGCTATTCGTACGATATCCTCAAAACTCATTTCGGAGGGGCCGGAATATACTCCAGGTAATTTTTTACTCCTTATGCGAACAACCAAACTGACCAGTTTTCCAGCTTTGCAAGGCACCTTTGTTACTGGTGACTTCTTGATTATGTGTATCACTGCAGTTTTGCACGTCTTAATGACCCCCTCAGGATGGTGGTGGGCGCGGAATTATAAGCAAATGCTTACGATTCACGTTGTAGAATAGGAAGTTTGGCCAAATGCGCACTGCAGCACGCGCAGTTGCTGCAAAAAAGAACGAGAAGCTCAATAGGTAGAAACGTGTTGTATACATTGTCCCATATTTTGATGCGAGACTCTTTTTCAGAAGCTAGGGGAATTCCTGGCTGGAAAAGCTCATTTCCGCTCGAGTCTACAGTAGATTGGCTGTTTAACACCTAAATCAAAACCGTTGCAGCTGAGGCATTGCAGGCATCATTTTTACACGAGCGATTTAAACTCTTAACCCTTATGCAGCCTGATGTAGGGTTTAACTGCTCAACATACATTAACTTGGCACGAGATCTGTAGCTACCGTCACCCACATACTTGACTGTTCAGCTCACAGCCGCTCAGTGGATCACGCGC
Source organism: Opisthorchis viverrini (assembly GCF_000715545.1). Classification (NCBI taxonomy): domain Eukaryota; kingdom Metazoa; phylum Platyhelminthes; class Trematoda; order Opisthorchiida; family Opisthorchiidae; genus Opisthorchis; species Opisthorchis viverrini. The sequence goes on along the minus strand of NW_008751688.1, from coordinate 896,290 downwards.
CTTGTCTTTTTTTTTCTCATACAAACACGTCACATTAAGCTGACTCATGGGACATCGATTGTCTGTACCGTCTAGTGAGCTTAGCAACAACTCATGTGCTGACACCCGCGTACACGCAAACGGACCTACATATGGGGAAACCGAACACAGTCAGCTCACACAGACTCGCGCGCGCGCAGGGAGCAATGGGTCAACCAAACATTCGAAGTCCACGGACAATTATGGAATACGGTAGCAGCCAAACTGCGGAGGAAACACGGTCCCGCCGTCCGGACTTTCACCAAGGGACTCTCACATACGATAAGCTCCCTTTTGACTTGCTTTACATTTTATATTGCCTTTATTTTACACATGCTGCGAATCGCTTCTGTAAACTACTGTCAACCACAGCAAAAACTTGTATTAGTGCATACACCTTCTGATCTGTATTATGGTTATCAACACCTGTGCACTAATAGATCCTGGTGGTTCTTTAACGTCTGAAATCATCGCAGTTGACTCTGAAGACTTGGATAAAATACACCCAAAGAACACAGCCAACAATATTTGCGTCCAGTGTCGTATACCAAGCTTATGTTAGTTCTATCTACACAATAACCGTTGGAAAGATTTATGCGGGAATCATTAAGCTACAGCCGCGGAAATTCATTTGATTCTGACTTTCCGTTTAGCAGCTAGCAAGCGTTCGCACCGAACAGCTTCTGTCGGTAAGTGAGGTAGAACAATTAGACGGGACCAAAGTACTCACCACCTCCGCAACATCACTATAGACATCTTGGGGCTGATCTCTAGCAGTCAAATTCACAGATTCCGCACCACGGCAATCGCGACCCAGTGCAGCGTAGTGTTGTAGGCCATTGCAAGAACCATCCTGATGAACCGGGAAGTGTGAAATATAGTTATGAGGCCCGGAAGGATGTTCTATTGCAGCCATTAGCTCTTTGCAACATGCCAGCACTTGCCACGGTTCTTCTTGCTCCTGCCACCAACGCCGACCCTGCGAAGAGATCAGAAAAGATATTCAGCGCGAGTTGAACAGTAAAAAAGCGTTCATCAAATCCAGTGCTCTCGGTGCTAATTCGATAAGTGGTGTTATCAGTAACCTTAAAAACGGAAGGGCGAACTTACGTTGAATGGATTGCGAGCCGAATCCAAAACATCATCCAAGAGTTGTTCTGCAAACTCCAAGCGATCCCTGTTCGAACAGCTGATAGTGTCAAAAAAGTGTGAACGAACTGGTTGACAACAGTACAGATGAATGTGGATAATTATGATAAACAAACAGCTACGAGACAAAAGTTCGTTCAGTCACCATTTAAAACCCAAGCGATCAAAATTGGGATGTCTGAATACATGATGCGGCTCCACGATGTAATTCTTTCATTTTAAGAGCCATCCAGGTCACATTACCTGTCCTGGGATTATTTTGAAGGCGGTTAATTTACACGTAGGAACTTCTCCGATAGCGATTTCATCGTTCTTTGGGGTTAAACTAAGTTGTCATGAGGGATGGAACTTTTCGAGTGCGTGCAACACTATGCGCAGAATCCGAGTCACCTGATCAGTTACCAAAGAACCCAGTGAATATGTTGCATGATGCAAGGACGACTTCACTCGTCATTTTTCAGATTAGATGGTGTATGTGTCGTAGATTAACCGGAAGCAAGAGCATGCTGCAATTGTCACCCGAATGGGATCACGTAACTGATACACACAAGGTAGACAATCGAGAACCGCGTTTGGTGTTGAGGTCAGTATGATTTGAGTAAGCCAGTCAAACAGTCTTCAGGCCAAACACGAGGGCAACGCAACCAGTTACAGGCTGGCAGTAACAAAGCATGGGCAAAAGAGCCATGCGTTTAGCTGAGTGAGCTTTTCAACGTTTATACCCAGTGTGAAAATAGGTCAACGCAAAATCAGTTCCAAACGATCTTGGTTACGGACTTAGTGATTGTACACCGACGGTGAAGCAGTGTGATGTACGGTTTGTATTGCCCTTTGTGATGAGAACGTGTATTCCATAACTTCAAGCACATGACTACACTGTAGTAAGGGCGCACTACGATCACAGCTGAATAAACACCTGAGTATTACTCAAACACTTACCGTTTTTTCAACCCGGTCAGATTCACCAGGTGAATTTTCAGCCAGTCGAGTCCATGTTCACCGAGCGGCAGTCCTTTTGCGAAAACGATCAAGCCTCGAGAAACATCACTTCCTGGAATACAAAGAGTAGCAATGGAGAGGGATATGGATGGGTGGTGTGCAATACAGTGCGCCTACTGATGATGAGAGATCGATCGTTTGACCACTTCGGTAGTTCACGTATCAGAACTAAGAACTCAGAAATATGGTCACATTAGAAAGCACCGAACGAACCAACATACCCATATGATGAAAGTGTGGCGGACAGGGATAAACGCGACCACGAAAGTCCATACTGTGGGGAAACCAGAACACACGTCCACGATACTGTAGCATAACAGAGGCATGTAAATAATGAGCAGCGACGGAAACAAAAAATGCAACAAAAATACACTAACCTTTTCTAGATGGGTTACATAAAGGCCTAAGCCTGAAGTGATCGTCTCTGAGTAAAACGTGGGAAAGTAATATACGAAAAATTGCTTCTATCATTCTGCCAGACATTATAATGCTTTACCTGGAAGACCGTCAAGTTCCAAACCGTGTTTCCATGTCGATATTCGATTTTCTCTTACTTTGAAGAGTTTATGTGGGTGACATTTCAGGAGATTTCAAGTCAGTCACTTAGAGTGGATGGCCCCAATCCTTAGGGGAACTACATCGATTTCGTCAAAAAGATAATCTGTCTACATGAAGCATACTACTTATTAGGTTGCCAAAAATTCGTCGACGGCTCACGAGCGCCTTCACTCCTCTTGTGATTCATGACATAGGCATAGTCCCCGAGTATCCGTCAACCTTGTGTTCTTCTTGAACCCAAATTGGATGCAATACACTAAATGGCACGCAAATTCGGTCTTGACGAGAGAATCAACAGGATCGCCCCTGAATATGATGATTACGATATTCTTTAAACAAATATTCTACAGTTCATTGAAAACAAATGTTAGAGAATGCTTACCTAGAAGTGCAAATAAACAATGCTAGAGACATGACCAGGCTCCGAAATATACACTTTGACCATACGTTATATTGTCACACGGAATCCGAAGGGGTCAGTCACGGACCAAAGGCCTCAAGTGTTGAACTTTGTGAGATCAAACTGTGCGTTTAAATTCAACGTCCGTTCCTCTGAGGAATTATCGGACTATCTCTCGGGATCGAAGATTAGTTAGCTAAACAGTCTGACTCCTCGTTCCAGAAGGGTATGGTAAACAATCTGTAGTTATTATTTGGGCAACGTTTCGCTTTTGACACAAAAGCTTCATCAGGTCAAGTAAACAGGTCACCACGTTGGCCAGGTTTTGAGGCAGACGAGGAATCAATCAGTAAGTCCTCTTCAATTAACCGTTCTTGTCGGCTAGTGTATTTACCAAAAAGATGATGACTACTTTTCATAAAGGATACTACTCACAAGGTTACTGAAAACTCTGACAGCCCACGACCGGTTTCGCCCTTCTTGGGGCTCATGATGACTACTTCTCCTTCTGATAATTTGACTCTCCACTGAGATTTAGTCAATGGCTGGTTAAGAGACAGCCGACTTTCATGAAATACCACAACACATGTAGGGATATGTCAGAAAAACACAGCCAATAGCGAGCAAAACGATGAAAAACTAGCGGATAGTCATTAGGACTTAAGCGACAACCGTCTGGAAAAACCGAACAAAAACCCTTCTCGAACATCATACCTGATTGGCAATGGAAAGACGATACAACTCCGTGGCCCATAATGATCGCATTTCGTCATACTGCTTCTGAGCCTCTTTGGCTTGACGGTCAGCAGCTCGACGCTCCTCATAACTCATCGTACTGAAAGGGTAAATACACGGAGTTGAGGAGGTGATGTGTGGGAAAAATTGAAGCATATAGTTTCTGAATGTTCTTCGCGTGTCCAACAGGAAGCACACGTTCGGAGGAAGCACAAAGAGGCGCGAACACTGCATGATCATAATATGACATACTGAGCAACAGAAAAATAAACGTCTGCATTCACTTCTCTGTATCATTCACCGTTTTAATCCACTGAATGCAAGTGTCACCTAAAATCCTTGACAGAAAGATGCACCACTTTGGGGGAAAATACTGCTTATACCTGTAGACTAGTGTGGATTTAGAAGCGCTCGAAGTGAAAGTGAAAAACCAAGAGAAATATCATGAGAAAATCGTTCAGCTGTAGCACCGATTTCGGAGCCTAACTGCCATGCCACTAGAATGAAGCACGAGGGCTGGGATACTGCTAGGTTACCCAAGCCTAGACAGAGGAAGTCGAGAGGCAGAGGTCGGGTTCGAACTACGGACCTTCCGGTTAGTAAACCACTGAGCCATCTCGCCCCCAAATACCATGAACAGAACCAATCGTTCAATGAACCGTTTGAGGACACCACCAAAGTCCTCGTCTCGGCCAACAGAGAAGTAACATACATTGTCCCATGAAAAGTTTGCTGTTTGAATAAAGTTGTTTGCTTCACCATTGCCTTTCAAGCTGAGATGATAACCCAACTGCGAATCTTCGGAATTACGTCGAGCGAGCTCCAGGTCGACGCAGGAGTGAAGCAGGGTTGTGTTCTTGCACAGCACAGTTCCATCATTTCAAGTGTTGCGCATCAATCCGATATTCGATTTGAAGCGCTTCCTTGCCAAATCATTGCTGCGCCAGTTCAGTGTCTGAAGGCTGCTGCTTGCGGAAGATGGGGCCTTATTTCAGGATTCGGAAGCGGTATTACAGCGGTTGCTATGGCATTTGATAAAGCAGCATCTCGCTTTGGTTCCACTAAAAATATTTCCAACGCATCTGTCTCTTACCATCTTGCGCCTGGGCTCATCGAAAAACAGCAGGTATTCAGCTAAATTGTAAACTGTGCTGTATGAATTCCTGCTACCATGGTGCGTCCTGGTACTCGACTGATTTCACTTAGTGTCTGAGCAATATCCTTCGAATCAAATAGACGGGCCGAATCCCCGAAGACGTAAGTCCTTTGCAGAGCAAACACCGTTAGTGTGGAATGCAGTCTAATGCCTGTTAGGCTGCTTGAAACGAACGACAGCGAACTGAATGTTGCAAAGCAAATGAACCAATGGGAAGGAGTTAAAGTTCCCCAGTGCAGCGTGGATCATGTAAACGCACGTTCCCCAGCGGGGTCGGTCTTGTTGGTCACCGGCGCACTCACAAATCGAGTGGCTAGAGGTAAACAAATGAAATCAGAGTAGAAATTCCCTGTTCTAATAAAAAACGACCCGAAGTTGTCACTTCAAGATTGAAGCATCATTGAACGTATGGTTCACGGGATTCTACCATGTTATCTATTATCACCTCTTCAATCAGTTGATGGCTGGCCCAGAAATACTCACATGGTCCATTGCGGGGGAGATGCGTTATTAGGCTGAAAATTGAAGGAAGAGACAAGTGACGCCGATATCTTGAAAAACAAGTTGTCGGTGCCAGTGCTAATTGTTATAACACAATGTTTAGGCCGGCTGTCGACTTTCAACAGACGCCTGCACGCTTGTCCCCCGAATATACTCCTGAAGCTATTTTCACTACAAACAGTGTGTCCACGAGGAAGTGCTCACAAGATCTGGAGGATTCCCTAACCTGAGTTCAAAAACACTTCCTGTATATCCAACTCCCTATGAAAATTGCGCTGCTTCGTTATTCGATTGAAGAAATCCGATGGCAGATCAAGGGAAACCGTTGAAACGATACGACCGGGTGGTTGTCAAGCCTTTCATCAAGCTTGGCAACTAGTTTGCAAACTTTTCGTCGCCAATCAAGGAAACATCAGCAGCGCGCGGTAGAATGCGTGTTTATGATGTCTGGTAACCAAACGTTTTCAGGCCAACTGACATGCTGGGGAAAGAGGCCGGCTGCCACCTGGTCAATAACCAACAAACGCATTTGAGGTAATGTGTCTAAATATTAGTAGCTCATTTGGGATACAATTTTGGGGTTTTGCGGAATAGGTATTTTGTTCATAGCCACACCACTCTCGTTTGAACGGCCGTGTTCCTGTTCTGGCGTAATTATTCCGGTGAGTCCACACCGGAAGCACTGGACTCGAGTTCCGCTCTTATTAGAGCTCATCAGCAGTGCATATCCAATGGCCGTGCCGCGATTTGAACCACGGACATCTGACATGAGAGGCGAGCGTGTAACCACTACTCCACCAACGCCCGTTGGACGCATCTGAATTATCACGTCTGAACGGGCGAACGTGTTCACACTTGAGCGATGTGATTGGTGTGCCCTACTCATCGGACGACGACCCAGTAACTGTCCTGGTCGTGACGATTGATTGACCCGCCAGTCAGGACAGGGATAATTGGCTGGGTGATTCCTGAACTTCATGTTGCGTTTGAGTAGTTTTTAGAGAGCAGTGATCGGTGGTTTGAGGATTGTCTGGCACGTAATTTGACCAGTCAGTTCGGAATTAGCATTGCGACGTGGTATGCACCCATTGTATCTGGTTGGTTTATTGAATAGCTCAATTTCGGCACCTAGTTTTAGTAGTCTACCTTCTTGTGTTTGATTGGTTCATCCGACGTTTCTGCTTCACTGTGGCTCTTGACCGGCACATTAAGTGCCTTTTCCATGCAACTCTCATTTCATATTTCGTTGGATCTTCCAGTTGCGGATTGGCTTTAATTTTTGTCAGCGTCTTCTATTCGCCTCTTGTACGGTTTTAGGCTAGAGTGTTTCGAAGTTCTTTGTTTTTGAGAGACTGACAAACTGGGTCGACCTCAATGTGTCTGTTGGTGGCTTTCTCACTTGAGTAGCAAGTCCGCGAAAATTCGGGTTAATTCTTGGTTCTTTCTTGGGATAGTGTATGGACGTAGTCCCAGCTGAATCAATGTCCTCCTGATCTTGATGTGCAGAAACGATTAAAAGAAAAGTAGATGGTGCCTAAGTGGCATGAAGAGCGTATGAAACGCAACGGACAGGAAAAGAGGAGTGGGTCGATTTGGAATGAAGGAAATGAACTCCTGAAACGAACCAACCACATACAGGACAGGCAGATCACAACGGAACGCCAATCCTGAAATCAAATTAAGAACCAAACAATCCTCAAATAACCAACCACTATGCCTTAGAAAGTAAATAAACACAACCGAAGTGCAGGAACCAGCTATCGAAGTGCGCACTGACGATATCCCCTTCTATGGTGACGGAACGTGTGCAACCGAAGTATTCACCTCAGTGAACAGATCAACTACCACCTGATCAACGGCATTTGAGGTACCAATATTCCGACACGTTGGGATGTAGGTCGGTGCACACTGAACAACACAGTGTGTATAGCAGCTGCAGACCTTAAAACCCCACCCGCATTTGGAGGTATGTCGAAGTTTTATGAACCCCACAAAGACGTACACGACTTATGTAGAATAGGATGTTGAAAACGAGGAAAGTCAATGCATGCCTACCAATTCATACATGAGAAGCCGTTTGTCACTAACTAATCTGCACCGTGAAGCTTGAGTACTGAAGCAACAAACGACCAAGTGCTGTTGTATTCACGCTTCAATTTCTAGGCGAATACAGCAGATCCACTGGGAGCCACAGGTGCTTCCTCCCCCGTATGAGGAAGATTGACCGTAAAGAACAAGCGGCGAACACTCGTATTTGAACCAGTAGTTTGGATATACTTGCAAATCGGTTGCACAACACAGCCAAAACTAGAAAAAAATCAATGATGAGACTCTTTATCTACCTCCGAGAGATGTAAACCAGTTGATGTGGACCTCTTTCACAAGCTTCTTAGAATGTTCCCGAATCAACTTCTAGGTGAGTGGTGTCGACATAAGCACTTTGAAAGCATGGAGGATATAGATCAGAGATTACCGACCGCAAAAGGATTCCTCGGAGTTTTTGAGACGCGGGAGGGGAACCGTAAAGCGAAACCGTAGTAGTTCCTGCCAGCAAGTCTATGGTTAACGAGGTGTTGTCCAGAAATGAGCTGATTGTCCAACTCGACCACAAATTGATAGTGAAAACTTGTTAAATTTCATCCTTCGTGGTAAAACAAAAACCCGCGGTTTCCGTATTTGTTTCCCAAGCGTTTGACGGCTTCAATTGGGTATAGACTGGTTGCACATACTATAGCAGTCCAGCGCAAATGAAGACAAACTTTCAACTTACTCCCTCCGAATCTGGAAGCCATAGCTTTACTAGTCCAAGGAGATACTTGAGACTGTTTGGTGGTTTCCAATTCTGCCGAGGTATGCATTTTATTCGAACACGTAAGACAGTGACACTTGTCACCCACATTATAAATTCGTGATAAAGTTGAGTCATGCAACAACCTAACTGATAGTTACTAGTTAATCTATCACATAGGTAGTGTTGGCCATAAGTCATCCGGGCATTTGTGCATTACCAACTCAAAACCTAGCATTCCACTCAGCTCCTTCACTACCGCGTGATTCAATCCAGGATCTTGAACGGGACGTCTTTCGAACATTCGATAGTGTCAGATGTTGCTTCGGTCGAGCGTACATACAGGGCTTTGAAATAAGAGGTATAAATATATATAGTATATAGTTGATGATAGAGTTCCTAACAAGCAAGAATGATTCCGTTCAACCAAGTTTGTGGATCATTGTATTGACCTGACAAGGGATTTCCGGCTAACGGCAATACACTCGAGTCTAACCATCCACTACGCTGGGCTTCAAAAAGTAGACGAGAGTAGGTGTATTCAGTCCGTATATTAGCCAACTTAGAGCGGTTGAGCACCCTTGTTGCACTGTCCATTGAGGACTAATCACCGAAAGAATCGCCATCAGATCGCTTAGTTTGTGTCTCACAGCGTTAGGGAAAACTGCACATTGATGATGTCTCCTCGTGTGGTGACGAAACGTTTACAAGCCAATTGTCAAGCTCGGCGAGCAGATCAACAATCAATAATTGTGAACGCCTTATCAAAGATAAGGCATAAGGTTAGAAGACCGCGATGATTCCAAAATGCCGTAAATAACACGAGAACTGATTTTCACGGGCACATTATGGTTCACCATCAGGGAGTGCGAATCAGGAATTACTCACTTGGTGATCGACAACGGAGAAGGCATTGTTTGTCTGACAATTTCTGGGAGGCTGAGCTTACGACTTCCTCCCGCACGAGCCACCTTGATGAGTGCATCCAAGATCTGTGTTGGGAACGACGTACGAAAAGAAAGACTGGAGAAAGCTAAGTGGATCAAGTGGAGAGGACAACAGAAGAAACCAAATTTCGCATTTTTATCTTGATAGTGCGAAATAGAGGGACAGAATACAGCTGAAACATTTACTGGTATCAAACGAATCCCGGTGCATTACGTTCAATTCTTTGTCCCGACAACCACAGACTTATGCTGACTACAACCTGTGTAACGGTGATACTACTGATTGGGGGGCATGCGAGTAGTACGTTTTCCCGTAAATATGCTTTGCGTCTCTTGGAAAGTGAGATCTATTACGACGGAACTTGTGGAGTCGCATTTGCTTGGATTTGAGCAGCAGTCAATGAATTTCCACGAAAGTTCAGGAAGACGCGTTCAAGGGAAGATGAATGTTCAGTTTTTGTAAACAAGATGCATATGAGAATTTTGCTTCCCTGTCCAATAGTCTGTAACTCTTCAGTTGGCATTTTCTAATAGATAACTTCGCAGCGAAGGCCTTCTTCCTTCCACCTGTAGTGATTCCTCAGTGGGTAAGCTAAAGAGGTTCCATCCGCGCGGAGGATCTGATAAATACCGGGCCACGAACTTGAGAAATGTCAAAATGTGGTTGGATTTCAAAAGGCTTAGCATAAGCTTAATGAGAACTTGTGTTATCCGACCGGAATTCAAAGGTGGCATTATGGTTCAACCGTGATGATGTTCTGTCCTTTTGAAACAGATATATATATATATATATATATATATATATATATATATGTGTATAAGAGAGAATATTTTCGGTCTAATTTGCTGCCCTTGTTGAAGGAAGGAATTCTAAGCGATAACATGATGATTCTCAATGGTACTTTTCAATAACCATCCAAGAAGGCATGATAGTCTAGCAGGCCGTTGGCTGACCGATAGCTCTTTTGTGTAGAGCGTATTTTGTCAATTTTGTGTTTAAGTAAGAAATAAGGTCAACAGAAACTGGGGACACTGCATGTCTGACAAGCCCCAAGAATGGTGAAACCGGTAGCGAGCTGCTGAAGAAGTGAAAAAATAATGCGTTATCTTGAATATCGCACCAACTGAAACACGAAGTGTTTCATACATATTATACGTATTTAGTTGAAAAAAAGCATGCACGAGATTTAGCTGGGGTTTAGCTGAGTCCCGCGTCAACACTAATCTAATTCACCGATACCTACACACCTTATATCCCAAAAAGCTTTACTAGCCAGTGAGGAATAGGTGGGCAACCACCATGCAGGTCATCTCCCTTTCCGCATGGTTGTACCTAATCTGGGTATTGTAGTCCGAACCCCCGTTTTACTTGCTCGTGGAGGGCTGTTATGCAAATGCTTCGGTATTGGATATCGCCGGTGGCTTAATCTAACCACTATATAAGGATGCTGAGTAAGGTTAACATCATGCAAAAATTTATTTGAGTAACGTGTATACTTACCGGCTCGTTCACTCGCCACGGACAGGATGCCAAACAGTTGAGGGCGTCGAGAACCGATGGAATACGTTTCGCATCGAAATCCAAATCGTCGTCAAGAGCTGGTTCCGCGACTGGGGATGCACGGGTCTGTCGCATGAGCCGTGTGGCATAATCTTATGGACATACAGAGAATACTGAGTTGGTATTTGGAATACAATCAAGGTTCTGTGTAAGCACGTGAAAATGAAAAAAGAACGAACAGTGCTCAAAACACTGTCGTGATACGTTGTAATTGTCATAAAGGCTTACTGCGTGAGACCAGATATCCAGCATCGTGCAAGTCGGTCCAAGGGACTGGAGGACAAAGCATGGGAAGCTCGGCTGGGTGGAAGCTCAATGGAGGATATTCGGCATCTCGGTACCAATTGGCCAAAGTGGGGTGGATCTACATGGATGGGGGAATTCGTAAGTCAAGAGAGATTGCCGTCATCATCCGCCCCCAAAAGGAATTAAAATGGTCAAACTCTACATTATCTCGAGCTACTGCAAAGTATTTAAATGTTTCCGTGCGTCGATACAATTTTGTTACAGTTCCGCTATTTTATTCAAAACGAACTTCGAATCGCGACTTATAAGCGAGTGTTTCTCAAGGTGGCAAAGAGAGCGGTCAGGACACTATCCCATAGTTGACTTGGGCACGAGTACCGTGATTAATTCCGATAGGTGAATCTCTTAGAATGGTTCATTGTGAACGTGATGGCAGCGGCTACACAGATGCCCAAATGAATGTAGGTGACGGGTGAACTACTCCGCGGGCGTAAGACAAGCTAAGCACATAGAACTAACTACACACACCGTGTACTCAGAAGGGTGACGTCCCATAAGTACTCTGCGATGCGACTAGTCAATCTGCTTGTAACAGCTGAAAGGACTGATTAAGCCACACAGCGCAAGAGAGCTGGGTTTTCATATTCGTCACGGACAGAGACTGGCTTTCATGACGTTGCTTTGTGTATCTTTTAGTCCATTTGAAGGAATCATAAGACGAAAAAGAACGGACGGGAAAGAGAGAAAAAATAGGCGCTTGCCCAACCCAGTATCTATGGAGAGAGTACAACGGAACAGTGTTACTCGAGAAGGCAAGACATTCATCACGACGAAATCGAAACCACTCACCTTCACTTCCATACGCATTTCACTGACAAATTGCGTAAACACTTCGAACAGTAATGGCGATTCCTGGGATCGTATGAGATTAGGGGATGCCGTCGAAACGTCTTTCATGTTGGGACCAGTCCGATTAGCAAGATTATCTAATGTTTGATGACGAACTAGGATTGGTCGATTCCTGTCAAATTTCAACTTGTCATATATAAGGCTGTACAAAGCGCGGCCCACCATATATTGCACGAAGGGCGTCCACTCCGGCCAATCATGATGCTAACAGAATGAAGGAACAGAGAAGAGCCGTAAAGAAAGAGAGCACACGTTCAATCCAATTGGTGAACCACTTACGGATGAACAGAATAGTTGATTTATTAAGCACTAGAAAAGCGAACATCAAAATCAAGGGGTACTGGCAATAAATTCAAGTAAACCCATTAAGCACTGAGTTGATAAACTCAGCGGGTGCCTTTTGAGCAGCACCAGACTCCTTGGTTTTAAAAGTATTCTGACCGTATTCAAATGGGGCGAAGTGGTCCAGTGGTTAGGGCACGAATTTACTGACCGGAACCTGGTCCGGAACCTGATCTCGGCCTCCCAACTTCTCCTGGCAGTATCCCAGCGCTCATGCTTTCTTTGAGTGGCATGGCAGCTAGACACCGAAGGAGTGTTAAAGCTGAACGATTATCTATTATCTCTATTCAATGATGCACTGGCGGTCACGGTCAAATTTTGGTCGATCGGAATGTGTGGTTCTCAGGACTGACTTTTACTAACCCACCCTTCCTCGCGGGAAGGAAGCACCGGTTTCCATGAATATGGGCAAGCCGGTCACCTTGGGGAAACGTCTTACTGTGTTGACACCCCTACCGGAGAGGACGCGACAACTCTACCCCCAGACTGCTTCGTAACACGATTACTTGCAGTACGCGAACTCGCTGATCTCCATTGGACTGCTCCCCGTTGGCCTTCCTAGCATGACTGAACTCCTAGGAACTGAGTTGCAGCCAGTATAGCCCGCAGGATCATTGCAGCACAGAAGACCGACCACCACTCGTTGAAGGCTGTGAGTCGAGCCAGGATGTACTTATTGATCAGTGATCAGGGTGCCCTTAACCTGTTCGACGAGCTTCTCAGTTGGTTTGCAGACGTTTCGCCATCAATCGAAAAGATATCATGATTGCGCAGTCGGGTGAATGGCGATAATTTGATAAAGGTAACTAGAAGGAAGTAGACCAGCAGTGTGTGTACAGAGGATATACCAAACATTCTTACAATGTAAAAAAAGACGTGATAACATCAATAAAATAGACCAACAGATACTATATTATAATGTTGAGAAAGGTAAGTGAATAGGGCTCGAAATAAGCGAAAGTAAGTGACTGATAGGCGTTTCCCAAGAATGTGAAGAACGATTATTGTAAATCGCCAACCACGTGTGGGACGGTGATTGAAATCACTCTGATGCAATAATACCCGAGGTTACGTTGTCTGCCAAATCTGGCAGGCAACGTCGTTGTTACCACACGCTGGAAAAATCTTTATCTAAGAATTTCTTCACTGTATCCATTGATTGTTACCCTGAGACATAAGTTATGTAGTAGGCTTGGTTGATGGTGTCCAGATCCAAAAAAACAGAGCACTTTGTGATAACTGGTATTTTTGGAGAACATTGGTTTGGCTCAATGGAAACAGCAATTGTCACGAAATATACTGAGGATAAAGGGTTGCTGCATGTGCACTTAACTATGTCAAACTCCATCGTCTATACTGGATACGGAAGCAATACGATTGTCATTTCATGTCTTCATAACTGAAAATACGTCTCATATGACGTTGTGTACATGCCACCTCGGATAGCTCAGCAGTTAAGGCAAGAACTTACTGACTAGGAGGCTAGTGCTTCGAATCCAACATCGGCTGCTCCTATCTAGGCTTGTGTAACCTGGCAGTCACACACTGTCATTTGCACATGAATTTGGCTTTGGCGGAATTCTACAGCAAAATAACCCTACCACTGGCAATTAGGCACTGTAACGGCCAACAAGCCTGGCTCGCACGCGATTGGTAAGAACATCGTGCCGCTCGCCGGTTCAGTAAGAAGTCAAGCTCCGATTTGTCGAAACTGTGGGCCTAACAGCCAATCATGTTACAGTATCCGCCGAGCGCCCGTTGTAGTCGTTGTGTACCTTTGGTGGCTGCTCTAATGCAAACGCTAGTTTGGGTGGATCAGACAGAAACTATCGTGCTCAAGTGTTCTCAGCGAAATGTGGATATGATCGCGCAGGACGCAAATTTATTTGAAGCGAGAAACGACCTCGAGGTTCAAAAAAGCCATTAGATGAAAAAAAAATGAAGATGGGTTTGTTGTGCTACTTACCAGACTGACTGCTCCTTCGTTCACGCGACTTTTTGTCACAGAAAGCCACATATGCCGAAACTGCGGTAATGGCATATCTTCCCGATTAAACTGTTCTGCGTAAGAAGTGTAAACCTGTTTGAGCTGAAACACAAACGAATGGTATGGTAAGGTTATCCCATTTGTGGGGCAACAAATGTTATTTAGAACAACACTGAAAACAAAACCGAATAAGGAACGAGCATGCGGTCAATCGTGGGTCGAAGTGTGGCATAGCATAGTACTTAACCGACTTACTAGATAAGCAGATCTTCACTGTTTAACTAATTCATGTGAAGGTTCCCCAATAGCAAACAAAAATTCTCCGACTTGGGTGTTGGCACCCGATTTCTGACTGCAGGTCGATAGCATGTTCGTTAGAACTGCGATTAGGCCGTTCGTATAACTTAGGACCACCTCATCATATTCTAAACGCCGTTTTTGTTGTGGGATCGAGAAATGCAAGAAGCTGCAGTCATCGCAATACAGTGCTGCCTACCCCCGTCTCCCAAAAACAGTATAACAAAAGGCAACACATCCAGCAATGGAGTGTCACTCAGTAGAGCTGACTCACAGAATCGAACCACCTGTTTCACCAGGTTGGAAAGAATTCAGTGTACGCATAAGCAAAATGAAAACTGTTTGAACGAACAGAATCCAGAGAAGCTTTTGTGTGTGGGATTTAGCTTCTTGATCATAATGTGCCGTGTGGCGTAAGCAATACGGTTTCGGAAGTGTAACGTCCAGTTTTAGAATGCTGGCTCAAAAATGGAGGCATATGGATGAGACAGTCCACAGAATAACTCAGTTGTTGTTTCGACCCGAACCGCATGAGTTGTTCGGCGACCTGAATGTCGTCCGCTAATGGCGGACCCGTTTTAACCTTGCTTTTTAAAGCACTCTTAATAGCATTCAATTTAATCCTTGTGTAAGCGATGTCCAAAACAATGAAGACAAGTGACAATATCCTGCATGACCTTCCGAAAATCCTCTTGAAAATGATCATCATTCGAGAACAAGCACCCAGAGTCGATTCAGGTAGTTTAAAGTTATATTGCCAATATATTGCAACAGAAGCTCCATTCACTTTTGCAGCAACAATATACCAGGTGGACTTCGATGGTCGCAGAACAGTAGTTCACCTAAGATCACCGGCGCCTTCTTGATTTAGCAGAATTAGCGGACGGCAACATATCCTCAGGGAAATGGTGCGGCAGCACATAAAATTCATCAGACCCGGTAGGTTTGGGACATGCACCGTGAAAGCCTAATATCTCCGCCCACCAAATAGTTGTTTTTGTCTCACTTATACAGGAGACAGGTCATGTCGTGTTAGCGTAAAAGAAACGGAGTATCGTAGGTTACATTTGCTTTCCTGGTTGGGGCTCAGGTGACCCAGCGATGAAAACCCCATGAGACACGGCACGCAACCAACCGAATGAACAAATGTGCTGTTACTCCCCATCCTGACTGCCAGCCAGAAATTTGTTTGCCGTTGTGTGCTGCATTGCGCAGGGTGCAGTTCGCAAAGGATTCTCAGTCAAAACTACTCAGGAGCCGGAAGGGCCGTGATACTTGAGAGGCGTCTCACGTCTGAAAACGAGGAGTCGACATGCCGAGCCTATACCCGAACTACGGACCACCTGGTCAGTTCATTTGCGCCTAACAACCTCGAGTAACCCTTGTTTGGGAGTTTTCCTGTTGAAGAATAATGAAGAGTAAGGGATCAAGTGCTGTTTTGCCGGTCAAATATGATCCAAACACGCGGCCACTAAGAGCACAGTGGCTTCGAAACAGCAGTGCTTCCTTAAAAATCTTGTTTGCTAAGGTAATGGTGGGTAAATGCTGGAATACTGACTAACTGGGATACTAGGATGCTAGGAGATACCTTACGACGCACTACACCATCAAGAGCTGAGTGGAAACACATCATCCAAAATTCCCGCAGTAGATCACTTAGGTGAGCTTTCAGAGACAGACTTTAAAGAAGTGTGTTTCTACTGCGGTCATGACGTGGAAGCAACAGATCTAAAACTAGTCACATCACCAGTCTGTACAAGTGCATAAAGAGCCCAGTGCTATATAACGAGGGGTATGCACTTTATGCCGACCCGCTAACAACGCTCCATAGTCTTTTGAAAGCAATACACACTATAAAGATGGATCGATTTTCGACCAATTTCACTTAGCTACAGGACCTGAAGGATGAAACAGGTGAAAAGGCATTAGAAACTGTTATCCAACTTCGTCTACTGCATCACGGTTGGAAGAAGGTGGAACAGGTGAGAACACAAAAAACGAACCTCATCCAAAACACCTAATTTCTCCTTCCGGTATAATTCGCAAGCAGCTTGAACACGACGGCCTAGATCCATGCAGACTAAAGTGGAGCTCACGTGTTGTAGGGTTGAGTTCAGCGCCACATTGTCGATTGCCTGAATGAAAGAATAGAAATCCATTGTAATCCAGCCAAGTTACAGGTATACAGTAAGGTCTTTAATACCCTATACGGAAGCGATGGAAAGAGCAAGTGCAAAGTTTATACTAGTGTGAATATAAACCAAAGAAACAAAATCACAACATAAAGAACGTCCACCAATATAAGAGATATTTATCAGTGCAATGCACCTATAATAGTGTCTAACTGAGAGTCCTGGATCAACATGTCACGGAGTACAGCGGCCCACTGCGTTTGCTGGGTTACTGTTTTTTGCTCCAGTATCCCATTAAAAATGTGCTCCATTGTGATAAAATGTAGGTATTTTGTGTGCTACAGCTTTCCAACCAATCTTTACGGGTGCTGACGTAAGGAATAAGGACGGGAGAGGAGGGGCAGTACGTACTTTGATCATCAAATCAACATAGTGCGGTGCCGGAAGAATCTTCAAAAACGGGTAGACAGTTATCTTGTCGCCTGAAAACAAGCAAAAGGACGTGACTGGGCATTAGTGGTTTGCAAATTTTACTAATGGCATATGCTCCGAGAAACGTTTATAATCAGGAAGAGATTACGAGTTGATTTCCGATTAAGGGCATCTTCATTGACGCTTCGTGAACAGAACTTATTACAAACCACACCAAGACCGAACAAGCTTCAAGAGATCCGTACAAACTCTGATCTGAAAAGACGCTTGACGCATTGAAAATCGAGGTCCATGGTCGATAAAATTCACGGCTGACTGACAGGACTTGAAATATCCCTTGAAGGGTTTTCATATCCACGGGAGATAATACTACACTTTTCGCATCTTTAAACTTTATGGCATTTGTCATAGAATATCAACAAAGCTCCCGAGATGGCTTGATACTGAAAAAAGGTATGTAGTTCAACAGACAAAGGGAGGACGGCGGTATGTGAAGGGTATGGTCAGAGTGCGACTCGTATTTATCCGTAATTATCCATTCTGCAGATTTAGTAATTTGTAAATAAAGACAAGGTTTGTAGTTTCTATTACAGAAGGCTAAAAGTACGCGAGATACGCACTGGTGGAACTCTCTAACTAAAGCTTTTCAGCGCTTCTTACTTTTTTTCTACGGACTACTGCATTTCAATTGCATGCTTGTGCATAATCTTTCACGGAGTTACGTTGCAAAACTCTTGCAAGCACCCACTATTAGATAGCTAACAATAAGTTCGAACGATTTAAACGTTTCATGACTTCATTCCTGGATCAATTTAAACCAGGCTAGCTAGATGATGCAGCCGAATAACCAGCAACCAGACGAGTTGGCTCCACTGATGCGTCGGTATTCTTCATGATGATGGTCGGAAGTCAGGTTAAAGCGTATCTTGATTCATCACAGAGGGGATCTACGGTCGTGGTGTAGACGTCACTTCAGATTGTCAGGCGCACCAAGGTAACCATTGTTCCGCCAGCACCAACTATGCTCGATTGCATGCTTGTGCATAATCTTTCACGGAGTTACGTTGCAAAACTCTTGCAAGCACCCACTATTAGATAGCTAACAATAAGTTCGAACGATTTAAACGTTTCATGACTTCATTCCTGGATCAATTTAAACCAGGCTAGCTAGATGATGCAGCCGAATAACCAGCAACCATAATATTTCTATGGAAAAGTCATGTCTAACATCAACGGAGTATCAAGGGTGGACTGGAAACCCTTGGTTGTACGTCTTAGTTTACAAACCGATTATCATACAATTCTGACTGAAGGACGAGTGGCACTACATGCCATCTAAGTGTGAGGTAATTACACTTCTGATCAACAGCTCGTGGTCGGAAGGTTAAGTGTGCAAACTACCAACCGGGAGGTCGCGGGTTCGAATCTCCCTAGAGCTGATGAGCAGCAACAAGGATGAAACAGTTGCACAGTGCTTCTCGGCATTTCAACACAGATTAGCTTCACCTTAAGGACAAAATCTCAAGTGAGAACTCCAATGCCTCAAACTATCAACAATCTATGGGTATCTGAGAAGAATAATTCACACGACAAGTGAAGTCTCTATTTGAGAAGTCTTCATTCTAGGGGCCGGTCAACAGGTGTGACCACGTGACATGTATCCTGTGGTTGAAGGAAGTATGGCGTCATATGCCATCTAATCGCTGGATAATTATACTATTGATCAACCGTCCGTTGTATTCAAACTACTAGCTAGGAGGCCACGGGTTCGAATCTCCAAAGGGATTCGTGAGATGCACACTTGATGATACCTAATGAGGATGAGACACTAAAAATGGATAAATTGTACAGTGCTTCTCGACCTTTCAGCATTTTTTCTTCAGTTACGAGAAGAAATCTCGATTAAACAATTCTATTTCAGCTGGAGGCAAGTTATCCCAACAAATTTAACTCGACTGGTTGCTTGAAAATATGTCTATCTAGGAAAATGAGGTCGGTTATTCGAATACTGATGATCAGAGGATCTTGTTCTTCATCGCATTCGCTTAATGCTTCAGTTCGATGAGTGGGTCGAGTCATCCACAACCTGGTAAACGCAACTGATACGGCTTGTCCAAATATTCCAGGATAAAAAAGTGAGCTGAGCTGAACACCGGGATATCCGTTCACAGCACCATTCAGCGAATAACAACAGTGCATCTCTCATACTTACGGCAGATGCAGTTGTATTCAGAGTATGGAGTGTCAGTTAAATACTGAGTTCGGACAACCACAGCCTAATAAGAAGCAAAACTGATCTGAACAGTGCTCAATGCGCGTCGTGCTAGGAATCGTCTATCTGAATATTACACGTTGAGGGGTGAATGAACGCACGTGTATGACTTCGTTTAAGTCGCTGGAGAAGATCTTTGAATCCTGCAAGCAGTTTTATACGCCATCGAGATTGTTCTTCCAACAGAGCGTGACGCTGAAAAAAATAGAGTCGGAAATTTCCTGTTAGAGAAATGCACCAACCCGCTCAAAGTTCGCTCCTGATTCCCACTACCACCTGACCGTAAGTAGAATGACCAGTTGAAATTTAGTGAAGCGAACTCTAGTCAATTTGAAAGCCTCGGAAAGTCATGGAAATTATGCCTAAGTCAAGGCAGAGTTGTGAAATAAACCATTATAATCCGACGTTGTGGATGGCGTGCATTTTCAAGAATTTGCAACCAAGTGAATAAGGGCTGTCAAATGCAACCACCATGGGTGTGTTACATCTGTGTGGTTGTGAGCGTGAATGTATGCCTTGGTTGGGATGTGTTTTCATTTGCTGTCATCGGCTGTGATGCTGGAATTCTTGCTAGACATTTTGCCAGAGTGCCTACTAATATGTGCAGTAAGTCAAAGTCAGATGATGCTCAGTTAGTTCAGTACGATGATCAGTAAATCGTGTCCCACAAATGAATACACATAGAGACCTAGGACATCCGCACGCTGTGGAATTGTAGGGTAAGATTCCCGTAGAATATTATACGGCCGGGTTTGGCCACATACATACAAAAACATGCGAATTTTTAAGGTACAACACCAACTCTGGTGTATACGATAATAGATCGACCGAACTGATTGCAAAAAGTGGGCAGGCAATAGAATGTAACTCGCTACGGTGAAAACGAAACGATAAGGGCTATAGACTTACCAACCGCTTTTTAAGCATGTTTGGCAAGGGCTTTTTGAATGAGCTGATACTGTCCTTCATTGGGTACGGCGGGAGCACTGGTGGGATCCTGACTTCGCCTTTGCATTCCAAAGCAAGCTGCCGCTCGAAACAGGTCAGCAAATCCTCATTTTGAGGAATGGCACCAGCAAATGCATTCCGCATTCGGTGCTGGAGTGACAAGAGAGGGACATGCAGATACTTATCAGTCGTTTAGTTCGGAAAGAGTCTCCGTATCATGAAAATCATGCGATAAAAATACTGCTACAGACAGATAACAGACTGGAACAGACAGGCCCAACATCAAGCCTTCATTTCATACGAATCGACTACAGACAGTCAATCTTTTAGTTCATGGATAGTTAGTGGATTTTTCAACATCCAATCAAGAATTCATCCTGCAAGTCAAGTTACTGTGGAAAAACGTGGGGCACGTACGGTTGTTTCTGCCTTGTTGAGGATAATCTGAGTCTTACGAATCTATTGGACATTAGAACCCGTGAACTTCTAGTTAGAAGATAAACATTATACTACTTTGGCTACACGCGGTTGATCAACAGTGTGACTTGGGTAGGATGTGGCACCATCTGTTCTTCAATCGGGCAGCTCGTGTCATGTGATTCTGTGTTGACTGGATTTCTTCATGTCTCGCACCGAAGGCCCGTACAACTTTTGAGATTCTACGTTTTGAACCAAACTCCGGTGGCACACAGACTGTAGATTTTTGAGGCACCATTCAAGCCCGTACACTGCGTTCAGAAGGATCTATTACTTTGGTACTGCCTTTATCTTGTTGACTGGTAACGTTGTTTTGGACATATGCTAACGATGGAAGCGTACCATTATATAGCTTTGTTACAGTTTTATAAGTTTTGCGGTGAAAGAATTGAATTTGTACCACCTTGTCCGAATGGTAGACAAAGTTGTAGACAATCAGATTTTCGACGTTTCAAACGAGATTTCGTTCTGCGTGCGAATTCAGTGGAATGTGGACACAGTCGTTGGCTAACAAAGGACTAAAGTAGCTTCCGAAGCTACAGATGGCAATCAGCGTACACGATAAGCAAAAGTAACCATAGATAAAAAAGTGCTCTCGAGCTTTTGCTACCTAGTGCTGGTTGTTTTCGTGGCATGTTTCCTCAACGCTTCGCTTGGAAGTTTCTCCAGTGTAAATCCATTAATTTCGCAGTTTCGCAGTGTGTACAGCTTGGAAATGGGCTAATATGCGTCCAGCAGCATTCCTTTGGTGAACGGTTCTGTGAAACTCCGCCAATCTGATGTTGGTTAATATTACTTTTCGCCGACTAGTAGGCAAGTAATTGATCGCCATCACGTATTAGGGTAATTCCGCGAGTAAAAGACCACTTAAAAGGCACCTCTGAACGAGAAAACGTATCGACTCCGCCTAACACCGAGAAAGGAAACGCTCACCTGTACGGTATTCAAATGCTTCTCAACTGGATAGATTCGGTCGGACTGTTTGGGTTCATTTACATAGGGGAAGATAATCGTACGTTCCGGACGATTCGAGGATACACCATTCGGTACTGACCGTCTCTGAATACGTTCTAATCCAAGGAGAACATGATGGATCGTACCCGGCGCGCGCGGCATGCACAACAGTTGCTGGTAAATATCGACGCCCTGTGTGTTGGGGGGAATTCAAAGCACATTATCGCTCATCACTCAGCGCTCGTGGTTACAACCATTGATAGCGAAAAAGGTGAAATGCGAGCGGTCAATACAAAAAAGAACTACCTAGAAGCGGTCAACAGGAGGGTGTTTTTACCTACAAATCACGTCGAAGTACATGTGAGTACTGCGTCAGGACTGTAACAGTCAAATAAACTCATTGTAACCGTGAGCAACCGAACCTAAATAATTCCGGCAGTAATTCCACGCATGCGGAATTACGCATCTGAATATCAACGACACTTCGTGCACCTTATCGTTCGCCTACTCACCGGTGTACATGAACTGGATACGAGTTCAACAAACCCCAAAAATACAATTAGATACACCAAAATTATCCAGCAGGACCAAACCACCTGTGTCGTTAGCTAAAAATGCTGATGAACAGCACGACAGCACAATTATCGGACCATTGTGTGAGACGACATCCAAGCCAGGTATCAGGCGAGCCTGTTCACGCGTGCAATGGTAGAATCTGTAAGGTGAACCGTGGTTAAGTACAGGTAGGGTTGAGGATATACACTGATGACTAGCTTCAGTAAAGAACTAACACTGGTCACATCCGGATAGGAGAGAACGAGAGCAAAAGCTCAATAAATCGTCCAGCTATCCATAAGCAAGGAGACAACTTAAATTCCCAATTGATGAGTGGAAACGTTCGACGAACTGATAAACGAGAGATTCAGCTGAGTATCCCGTGAAAACCAAATAGATATGCAGATGAGTATCTGTCGAAAATAAGCGTTTTTTAACTGAATACATAAAAACGTGGGAAAGCCAGTGAATCAATACACCATAAAAAATATATACAATCTGCCGCACAAAGAAGCGAAAGAGACCTGTGATTCTGCCTTCTGTCCAATAAGGTGCAGCATATGTTCAATTTTGTGCACTATCTCCTTAGAGTTGGATGCCAGTTTGTGGGGCACTACTGGATCGCGGATCGACTGAGAATTAGGAAAATGGGATGCGAACGTTGGAGCGATGGTGGATTTCTCCGTAGCTGGACAGTGAAGCGCCAACAAACGTCCCAAACATTCGACGGCACACACGTAGATCATTGGAGTAACCGTGATTCCGTCTTGCTCCATGCGTTTGAGTAAACCATCCAAACTGAGCCAATCCGCCTGTTTATGAGGATGAGTAAAAGAACGAAAACTCAAAACAGATGAACCCGTTCAAGAGTTAACAGTAAAACTAGAGTTGCGAAAAAGACTACAAGGGAAAAAGTTCAAGAAATGGTGCACCTCACATGCACGATTCCCTTGCCATAGTTGATTGTGCACCGCGTATCAGCTGAATTTGAGCAACCGGTACCGAAATATTTCGACAAATAGCTGCCCAAAACCATTCAAGTGGCAAAAAACTCCAACTCACATGAGTGAAGAGTCATTCCCGACATATTTTTAACCGGTTGTTAAAATATAGAGTGAAGTAGGCAGTAATAAACGCTGTATCAGTAACTCCTGAGATGAAAACCTGATTGAGGAGAAAAGGGCTACTGGTGGGCTGTATGTAGCCATTGACCCTGCAAGTTAGAGCACTTCGGAGTGGCACCGGGCACGCTAACCCTGTATTCGCATTGGGCAGTTACAGAAAGATGTTCCTAATTGTTTCTAGACTACATTTGCTGTCCAATTAATTGGCTCTGTAGTACGTAAATATAAATTTCAGGTGATGAAAAGCAGACTGTGCATATTTTGAAGCTGATGATTTTCAAAATAGAAGGTGGATACTGATATGGCTTTCGGCATTCCAAAGGTATAAACACGAAAACCTACGGTGCATGGGCCTGATCAAAGGTCATTCGTGAAGCTCCAGAGGTAGAACTTAACGATTTCTACGCATTGGGCTGCACTACAGCTAGAGGCAGGGTCCAAATTAAGTAATAATAAACAACATTTTTCCAACGCAAATGTGGGCAGGGATAAAAATTCCTTTCGAGTGAAAGGATAGTTCATAATCAAGCGAACACGGATATCCTCCAAAAGAGAAAACAGACTGGACCTTAGGCGATTTACAACAGCTTAGCTGTTTGACGTAAAATTAAAAAGAGGACTGAAGCTTCAAAATCACTCTCTTAAGGAGATCACCCTTAGATGAATATCAGTCTTCATATGGTTTCTTCAGCTTCATTTAGTGGTGATGTGCCTCACTTTAGGCGGAACAACCACAATAGTTTCTCGTGAAAAAAGAGACGGTACAAACAGTCTGCTGGGGAAGAAGTACCCTAAACGCCACACAAGCTTATAACCTGGAAGACTTCACTCAAGAAGTAAGTTAACACGAGGTCACGTGATATGAAGTGCGCGGTTAGGGGGTGCGTGGCATTGCATCCTGTCCAAGTGCAGGTTGACCATCTAAGGGAGCGGCTACATGTGGCTACCACTCACGGGGGGTTGTGAGAAAAGTGGAACCGAAACAGCTGCACAATATTTTACTCCTTTCCAGCATCGTAAACTATGACTCGAAGGATGAAATGCAAAATAGCCCCACTAACAGTGCAACGTGGATGAGCTTAACTTTGGTTTTGCAGATAAAGTCCAGTTTGCAATCGCACATGAAATCAATTTACCTTGTTAGCGAAGTAGCACGCAAGGGTCTCGTAGATTTTGGGTGAGACGAGCATTTTGCCGGACAACAGGCCTCTGTTAGTTTTTGATTCGCGTCGAAGTGCATTGCACAAACGTAAGAACTGACTATACTGCAATGAAGAAGACACAAGAATATGGATGAATTGGGGTGCCAAAAACGCAACAATCGTAAAACCGAGATAAGTGCTGCTTCCCCATTGTCGTTATTGTGATAGATGGATTTGTTCCCAAAAAACAAGCACAAATATTGGCAAGAGGGTAAGACGAATTTTTGGCTCAGCAGTGGACTAGTTTCGCCCCCAGCATGCGACAAGCACCAAAAGCCGTCTGACATACGGGGCAATTGTTACCTTTTCGCGACGTTGATTCATCTGAAGTCTAATTCTCACTAGCGTCCCCACCTGAAGAATTTTCCAGCGGCCTCGACAGCGACGTCAGCAGTGGAAAACCATATCGCACTGTCGCGAATCCGTGCTAAGCATTACCTTTATAGGAGCATAAGATAAACATCTCTTTACACAATTCAAATACACTCATTTGCACACTAATTTGTTTTTTTTTCAGGACTCAAATGAGTCTCAGCTGAATTTCTCATGGGCTGAGTTTTTAACAACTTTGTGAGTAGTTTCCTCCAAGGTGACTTGGTGCTTCTTACACGGCTTCCTCTCAAGAAATCTGCTAGAAGAATCAACTCCTCCCAAGCCACGGATTGTGGAGAGCTCACAATTGAGTTTTCGAGACAGCTATTCTCAAGAGGGTCGAACACAGTATGTGAATTTTATTTAGGCCAATGACATCAAATAACCCTCGTTTATGTGTTTAAACAATAGTGTAGTAAAGCGATCAAAAACGAATGATTGAAAGTCAAACAAAATGGCACACAGAAGTATGACAAGTGAATGACGGTACAGTAATCCCTCTAAGACAGTCCACTGCCAGCATCCACCGTTTCAGACCTTTTGAATTTCAAGAGGCCCATCTACCAAAAATGGCTTGACCCACGCACTATATCAAGACCACCAACGAGAATGACATGAATCGAGGGCAATGTTGCGAACCAGAAAAACTGAGTAATGAGACAAAAACAAAGCTGTGGATTTGTGTGAGATGCCAGGGCTAATCATCCCACATCAGTATTTACAATAAGGGTTGAGGCAAGCAGTTGAAGTAAGCCTGTCTAACCTGGTCACCGTCCGGTACATTAGCTAGCTTCTGTCCTGGCAGTACTTTGCAGTAGCTTCTCTGGGAAGAGCTGTAACTGGACAGGGAGGCGCATATTATGTACTCTAATCAAGTTACCGATTGACTAGCTTACAATAGAGATAGCAACTTTCAGATGCGTGAAAATTGTCAGCAGTTTCCTGAATGGATTTCCAACTGGCTCCGAATAACGGGTTTGAATGTTCCAAATGCAACATGTCTCGTTGCTATACTGAAGGATTCCGTTCAGCATCCACAGAGTTCCTCCCACAAAGTTGTCAATGGATGACAAAGTTTCTTGGACCTCCAGGTTGGGGGCCGAAACAAGTGTGGAAACACATTCCTCAGAATTTGGGCTACTGAAGTGGTTTTATGCCAACTACAACTACCTTGTGGTAAAGCTTTTGAGCGAAAAGCTATAGTTGGGGACCTAATCGTTTTATTTTCTGGGATCGGGCTCCCTGGCAATATCTTGTCCCACACACAACCACGCCACATCAGCCCGGTTGCTCTACTTGGTGCATGAAGCACGGCTGATGAGCACAAATATAGGACTACTAACATCTCTCATCTATTTTCATTGTCATCTTTTAGCTCCTGACCTGTCCATCTTGACAATTATCCTTATGTAGATCCCAGCTTCAGGCACGTCAGTCAGCCACCTGTGGGATTGACACATTGCACGCCATCACTAACATCTACCGTTCTGCGTCCGCTGTTTAGGTCTCGTCCTCCCGTTTTGGTTGTAGCCTTTAAAGTGGGAACCCTTAGGCAGATAGGCCAACAAACTGCTCTTGCATTTACTCCGAATACTTTGTTGATTGACGTCTAGAATATCTGGATCTCAAATGCAGGGTCCAAATACAGTTGTTGGGCTTACGAGGCTCTCTTTGTCTAGATGCTACAGACTGAAAACTTCGAGTAATCCTAAAACTGCCGCAGCGGGTTGCGTAAGTATTTGTATAGCCTCACGTTTGCTAGTTGATTTTCAATGCTCGACTGGATACTGGTAAGGTTTACGGTGAACAGGCCACGAAATAGCAACGTGAAATGAAGGTAGTTACGGACAAACTGAAGTGCTGCGGAATCGTTGCGGCTTTCTAGCTGGCGACCACGTGATCCTACAAGTGGGTTGAAACCCTACAGGACATAGCACTCAGCCGATCCCATTGGCGAGCATGTTGCCATTACTTAGCCAGACTATCTGGATCGTTGATTGAAGCTTGCGGAGGACGCTTGATCAATCCTCACTCCAAAGATTTAGGTACCTTACTCTTGACAGTTTCTCTTAGGGATATAAAACTCCGCACTAATTCGACACCCCTCGCTTTCTTCCACTCTTTAATAGAGCTATCCCCCCTTACGACTGCACAGCAGTTAAGCACAGTATGCATTACTGGTGTATTATTGTCAATGGCGAATACTGATGATGATGCAGCCACTGAATGCGTATATCTGGAAGGAATACATTTAACTCTCACAAAAACATCTTCAGGAGGTGAACAATCTCCGGAAGCAAAAGAATGTGTCTCGGTAGTCGTCACAGAGAGTAAGCACCGTATAAAAATATCTCTGTATGATGAATCTCCAAATTAGTGAACGGAGTTCCACCAGTTACCAAACTACTTAAAAGGCACAGTGCTTATAAATGTTACGTATTCGACGTTCAAAAATTTAGACGGTATAATAGTAATCGCTCAACTGTAACAACTTTTCGATGTTCAGCTGTCATGCCATCTGGAGGAAGCGCGATGATCGAGATACTGTCAGGTTGTCTAAGTATCAACAGGGGCAACTGAGGTGCTGGATTAGGACCATGGACCCCTGGTTAGTAAGTTATTATCTTAACCACTGAGTTATCTGCGCTTGAGGTCGGCTTACATAGGGCATGATATGGCCAGGCTGCTCCAGAACTTGTTGCTGTGGTCAGCATATAACTGCAGCAGGCGTTCGCAGTTGTCCGTGTGTCTCGATTCTCGCTGAGTGTTAGTAGCGCTTAGTATACCCACTTGCGCACTCATATCCCGAGCAGCTACAGTCAGGTAAATTTTGCAATTTGCACACTGCAGTGATCTGTTTGGAGATTAACAGCGCCAAAATGAAGACCTTTCAATCAGTGGAATAAGCAGAGGAGCACTGTTCACAATAAGCTACTTTGTCTCGAAGCTGTTGGAACCTTAAAACATCCTGGATATCACGGTCTGCCAAACGGTCAGGCGAAAGACGATGCCGAAAGCTTTTCATTAATTGGAACATGTTTCATGGCCCAGAACGAGCCAAGGTCCCGGTCTAGCCAGTCTTCCCGTTCTACCCCATGGATGCAGGACCTGGGGAAGTATATGTTACGTAGGTAAACTGGAATGAGAAATATAAATAATCTACAGAGATGTATTCTAATATCGCGACAACAATGGTTGGGAGAACGACTAATCCGATTTGTCGTGTCTTAATTGACCTTATGCTTCACCTCCGATACCCTAAGGGGTAATGCAACCGTAGCTGATGGCGCTGAGCGCGTACTTTCGGTTGAATGATTGGCCAAGACAATTAACGTTGACAGATCTCCGCTGATAGGATAAGAAGATACAGGGAAAGTACTCATGTTATCCACTAGTGAATCGAGGTTAACGTCACAGTACTTCCACAGTGCATTTTTCACTTGGAGGTGAGGAGGCTTCTCTTTTACTCTTAGGTTTGATTCTCTGAAATGGTATAATGAAAAAAAAACCGTACAACAGGTTGCTTTGTTCGTAGGAAGAGCCACACTACTATCGACTGGTAGACGATCTACAGTGTCCCCAGTTAGGCATCACCATATTGCGTAGTTCAGTGCTCCAAGCCCCTATGTTGGGTTGCCGGTCCTCGAATAGCTGAAACGATGCGTTTTCAACTGAAGATTGAATCCATGAAACAAACTTGTCCTAGGCACTTGGACTTTAACAGTATCTGTAGTCTTCATGGGGGGTCAATCGACATCAGGGTCCGCTGTTACCCGTAATTTTACTTTCGTCTGATGACATAT
Source organism: Opisthorchis viverrini (assembly GCF_000715545.1). Lineage (NCBI taxonomy): Eukaryota > Metazoa > Platyhelminthes > Trematoda > Opisthorchiida > Opisthorchiidae > Opisthorchis > Opisthorchis viverrini. The sequence continues at coordinate 867,426 of NW_008751688.1, read as the reverse complement.
ATATATATATATATATATATATATATATATATATATATGAATTAAATACACAAAAAATCGTTCAGCTTTAGTACACTTTCGGTGCCTAGCTGCCACGCCACCAGAAGGAAGCACGAGGGCTGGGAGACTGCCAGGTTGCCCAAGCCTAGACAGGGGAAGTCCAGAGGCAGAGGTCAGGTTCGAACCACGGACCTTCCGGTCAGTGAATTTGAGCTCTAGCCGCTTGAGCCATCTCGCCCCTAACACACAACAAAACACCTAACTGAAGAGATATGAAACATCAATAATACGCAATTCAGAACTCACCTCACCAGCGGCAACGGATGTATCCGCAAAAGCAATCAGCTTACAGTTTGATGCATAAACCTTGGCGAGTGCTTGCTTCAAGACTGAGAATGATTTCAACTCCAATTCGGATGGATTACTGGGCTGATTCAAATGTGACTGATGCTCTACTACAGTATTCTTCCTGTCCGTAAAGTTTTTCTTCCAATACGACAAACAAGTTCCCAAAATTTGCGCGTGGCGAGGGAGGAGCTGTCTTTCCGCCGCGATCAGTTCACCCTGCCGTAAAAGTATTGCGACTTTTGCATTCGGATCCCCAATAACTGACCACGTGAGGTATTCCGAACAGTCATTGGTCTTTTGAACGTTTGGAGAAACCTTTGTTTTTCCACTATTGTGGTCTAAAATGGGGCTATCTTCAATGCAATTCACAGATCTTACCTAAAACAGTTAGGGACTTGGTAGATGCGTGTGTTTGGCGGATAAATTTTACAACGCCATAGCGAGAGTACAACATAGTGTTCTTTCGAGTCCTGCGGTATCCGTTATTCGAAGAAAAAAATTGACAGCATCAAACATCTAAATCGGTTGAATGGTAAGGCTGAGTTTCTAGGAATAAGCCCAGAGTAGGCTGAAATACGAGCGGGATACAATAAATATAACGTTTGGTCTTCGATGTGAAAAAGAAACGTGGTATGTTACGCAGTTGTGTTTTGAAAAGGTCGGATGCGTATTAGGCCTGGTATTTATACTTCCGGAAAGAAAAGCAAATATAAAACAGCGTAGAGTGCCTCATATTGATCTAAACAACACAAGTATACAACTCACTATAACAATAACAAACAGCCGTTCAGACGTAACACTTTTTCGGTGCCTGGCTGCCGTGCCACTCGAATGAAACACGAGGGCAAACATACTTCCAGGTTATCCAAGACTAGATACAAGCAGTCGGGATGCCGGGATTGGGTTCGAACCATGACCTTGTCTCAGTAAATTCACACCTTAATTACGGAGCTATCTATATACTGAACATCGTTGTTATGATAGGGGAAAGCAACCAAAATCTCTTGCAAATGGGTCTCTTCAAAGAAATGAACCCAGTGTCACCGACGAGGAATTGAACTTCCGACACTCAGGGGAGATACCACGTTATCGATCACCGCAGTGCATTATGGAAGGAAGCTGAGTTAAAATGCTTTCAGTATAACTTTGGACAAACGGACTGACTCGATCAAGCACGAAGAGAGGTGAAATAAGTGAGTGAAATACGACTAGACCAGCTACGCTGGATAATTTGATTGAGTGACCGGTTGTTTGGTCAGGTTCCACTTATTGAAGCCCCAATAAAGGACTACCTACAAACGAGACATGGAAAAATTAACGGGCCTTAGGTTGTGAGGCGAGGGCACCAGAGACTCAACTAGTCAAGCATCAAATGTGTTCACTGAAGTTGCAAAGTTACGCAGATAGTGGTCCCATTCTATTATTGTTTCATTTGCCTACACTCACATTATTCATCACCACATAGCAGATCGACCTGAACATTACTTATACATACAGGTTTTTGGTTGCCGAATTGAGATTAACTGTGCATTTCGTTGCGATTCCCAAAAGCGAACGCCGACATACCGTTGTAAGCACAGGTCCGTAGAAAGCTGAGAAACAGGCGTTTGCACGGTGTAGCCTCAAATTACTGTATGCAGTTGCGCATGACATTAGTTTTCCTTTCGATCCAATCCTACCCTATGGGATCGGGCTCAGGTACCATCAGAGAGCACGTGGTTCAACTCCATTAAAAAAATGAATTGATTAAAGCCTAACACCGAGATCAATAGGATTGAGGTGGGCGGTTGATGAAACAGGCTTGACAAGTCATTCATACGTCTGTTCACTGACCAGCGTGATGCTGAGAAGTCTATTGTAAATATAGCCATCAATGAGTTGATCCATGATTAACCAGCTGTAGTGGTACATTTGCGGTTTCTGAGGTAAGCAAATTTTCTTGTGGCGCGAGTGATCATCATCACAGATAGCAACATCGGTGTCGACACCGGTGCTTCGCTGCTGTACAACCATAAAGTTCATCTAATTATATTTGGAGCCTTAGAGTGAAAAGAAGAGAGAAAAAGCGAGGAAGTGAGGGGAACCAGTGCTGGCCTATGTCAAGCATTCTGAGGTACCTACACATCTAAGCGCTAAATCAGACAATTTGGAAAGAAAATGACAGCACGAACGCCACTGACATAGAGTAGCCGCCATTTCCGGCAATGTTTTTATCCAAGCACAGGTGAGGTCACGGGGACCCCATCCTGGAAGGCGCACAAGACCAACACATCCAAACTCTTCGTAATCTCATTGATACCCTTTTGCCAAGTTATACGTTGTTTACCTTGCGGTTGGCGCCATTCTGAAGAAGGCACGTAGAACAACATTCACCTAGGTAGACTGTTTCAGAATGCGCAGAACATAGCCGAACCATTGTAGTCTATGGTGCTGGATGTTCCCCGCGACGAAAGTACCTGCTACACAGCCAAATACCCGTTTTCCAATCACCTCGTTGATCGATTGACGTCATCCAACACCAGCAACGCTTCTGAGGCATCGGTGGCCAAAAGCCTGAAGAAATCTCACGTCATTTGTCCTCAGAGGCCGTCTCGCAACCACACAACAACACAGCCCTTACGTAGTCTGGTACACGAGACCATTTAGACTCAATAATATGCCTTTTTGACGCCACAAGTGATGCAAATCAGCAAACGCGATTAGGTCCTTTGAGATTCTCGCGCTGACTTCATCGGGCATGCTTCTGTCAGAGCTCACCATCATCGTCATCGCATGGCAACTGAAAGACTAATAGATCCGGATGTCAGACGAACTTACAAGAATCCTCTTCCTTCTTCTCTTCCAAGTGCTCCACCATCAGATGTGAACTCATACTGGGACGAGATTGCTACCTCTTTGCATAGTGCTGCGAATTTTGCCTGTGGCACGACCCGACCAGGCGCACTCAAGCACTGAATATCAGACCGAACGGTGACACTACTTAAATCTTGAAGAAATATCCCAGCCGGTCTCGAACATAACCCGGTGCGAAGAGCTATTAGACGTCAAGTGAAAGTGAGCTTGCGATCTGATCGTGAAGTATGGTGGACACAGAAAGCCAAAGAAATGGAAGAGGCCCAGAAAGCCGGTAATGCCCGGAAATTATTTCAGTTGATCCGTGCGACCGGTCCCCAGAAACCACCTGTGAGTGAAACTATCAAACACCAGAATGGAACGAC
>NW_008751688.1:840247-862845 GCF_000715545.1 Opisthorchis viverrini | reverse complement strand
TGACGAAGCACAATTGACGCCAGCAGTCTCGTTACAACCGGGGTAAAGCTGACCACCGTGTGGTTACCATACTCACTGCGCGCGCCTTCTTTGAAAACGGGTACTATCACCGATTCACCTCAGTTGTCTGGGACAGACTCCTTTTCCCAAATGCAAGCAAACAGATCGGACAAGCGCTGACTGAGGACTTCACCCCAGTCTGCCACTCTTTCAGTTGCCATGCGATTTGTCCTCACCTTACGCGCACCTTCACGCACCTTACGTAGGGCGAAGCGACTCCGGAGGAGCGCGTGGTCAAAGTCCAGAAATGTGTTACAAAACGACCCTCTGTCAGTTATGGATCCGCGCCTTCGGTAACTGATGACAATGTGGTCGATTTGAGTTTGTGGCCGGCCTGTTGTTGGAGGACACCAAGTGGCCAGACAACTTCGGCTATTTCGGAAGTTCGTACTGCATAAAAACAGCCTGCGATCAGCACACAGCTGAAGCAATCGTTCCCCATTGTCCGTACGTACCGAGTTCAGTCCATGTCGACCTCCCAATTGCGTCTCAGATGCACTGAGCATGCCCACTTGCGCATTCATATCTCCGGCAACCACCACAATGTCTGAACTTTTAGCCCGCCGCAGCAGGGCAGTCAGAACTAGTACAGCTAGCTGGGTAAAACTTTTTACCCAGCTTTTCTTGAATCGTAAGGCGAATGTTCAGGGACTGTGCGTTCTGAAGCATGGCTTTGAACTTTGAAGTTGTAGGTCGCATGCTGAAAGACAGTCCAACGGTGACCAGCAGAGCTTGTGCTTCGTCTTGGTACTCGAGATCGACAAGGTTTGTACCAGCAACAATTTGAACACCAGGGTTTTGAAGATCTTCCAGCGTTCGCTTCATTATTTTATCGACCATGAAGATGAACAAGAATGGAGAAGTTGAACATGCTCGTCGCACCTGTTGTTGTAGGGAAGCTTTCGGATAGCTCACCAAACATTCTCCAGAATATAGGGACCGGATTAAGTTCACAAACTTATAGTATATATATCCTGTTCAGCAAGTGTGGTTAAAAGAATCGAAAGCGGCCTTGAAGTCAAGGAACACGATTGTGGATCGTCTGTACACATGGTGCTGCTCTAACACCTGATAGTGTGAAGATTTTGTCAACGCAGCCTATACAAGGTCGAAATCCAGTTTGATTCGAACAAGTCAGGGTTTCACATACCACCATAAGACGACAAAGAATCGGTGACGCCAGAAGCCTTGTCACAAATGGAGTTAAACTAACATATCTGTGGTTACTATATTCACCGGGAGTGCAATTTTTGAAAACGGGCACTACGATCGATTGTCTCGGACGGTTTCTTTCTCCTAGGTAGACTCAAATAGACATGCAATGACTGAGAATCGCGCCACCATCCCTGAACGTAGCAAGTGAAAGGTTATCAGAATCAGCAGCACGACGCTACTTGAGTAGATATATACACTCGGACACTTGTGAGGTTTACGGCAGTTCCATATTCACGGTCCGTCTTTCTGTTGAAGGCTAGGGTTCCGGATTGGAGGCGGCAACTGAATTACTGTTCCAAGTACTCTGCCCAGTGGTCAAAATGTTCTGCTTTGTGGATATTAGGGTTCCATGTCGTTCTGTGATCATTTCAGTGACAAGGAGTTTCTAAGGACCATTCAAACAAATCAAGTGGAACAGGTTACGGACGTTCCCAACAATTTTCGCATCTTCGATTTCTTTGGCCTTTTGGGTCCAACAAGCTTGCCGGTCAGCACGGATAATCGGATTCACCTGGTCTCGGATGACGCGTCAGGTGGAATTGTGGTTGCGGCCAGGGTGTTTGTCGCCGGGCCTCCAGCAAAGACATGGTTCTATCAGAGATCCAATATTTGGACGAGATTGGCTGGGTCATGCCAGAAACAGGAGTTCGGGCTCTGTTTAGCACTTTGGATATCTGTTCCCAGTGGCCGTTCATATTTGACATCGGACGGTCCGGCAGAAGTTTGAGGAACCGGTTCTGGTTTCTTTTGACCTCTGGGTTCACTCGCTTCTCAATGGCTAGGCGAGGTGCACGCGTTTTGTGCAGATCTAAAAAGCCCAATGAAAAACAGCATTGGCAAATGCATGGTCGGTGTTCCAGGAGTGGCAGGCGGTGAACGACTCTCGCCGCCGATACCTGACAGCGATGTGGTCCATCTGGATTCATGGCTAGTTTGTTGGTGGGCACCAAGCTGTCAGGCGACTTCCGCCTTTCTGAAAATTGATACTGCAAGGGGACAGTCTGTGATAGCCACACAACTGAAACAGGCGATCCCCGTTGTCCGTGCGACTCGGGTCCAATCAAAGACGACGACCCAATCGGGCCTCAGCACCGTCACGAAGAGGCTGGAACACCGTGGTGTGACGGTTTATGTACCTTAGCGACCACTGAGCTATACTGAGGGGTGTCCGCACGATACTCGCAGTCTCCCATACCAGGCCGGTCAATGATTAGCGGTCTGACGAACAATCTCCTGGTCCTCAAAGTTGGGGGTTAAAACATGTTTGGCGACATGTTCCATGGTACTCTACTTACATTCCCAGCCAAACACCGCTGCCTTGCGGTCAGGATTTTCAGCCAAAGGCTTTGGTTGAGGACTCCTGTCTAGGTGTGAGTGGCATAGCAGTATCCTAGCGCACGGACAATCATGAACTGCAAATAAATACGAATAAATACAGATAAAATCATGCCATATCTCGTGCGGTGCGATCAACCGGGTGGCCTTACCCGCTGCATACAGCAGGGTGGGTAAGCGAAACCAGGTTGCTTCTGACGTCTCCCTTCCTTATTTTACATACTTTCTCTTCTCTTTCCCCCAACCCCATTGATAACTCTTCTTGCAGGCTTATCACTAATGACTTCGTTGGTCCTGCAACGGTTTTGCAAGCAACACATGCGGGTATTCCGTCACCGACATCTTCGAAATAAATGTTCAAGCCTCGGCGCCCAGTCTATCTGGCCGCCTTCAATGTCCACAGTTTGAAGTTAGTAGGTCAACAACCTGCGCTTGCTCTCACACTCGACTCGCTTAGCATTGCTGTATGCTGTCTCACAAACAAAAACTTAAGATGGAAGCACAAAACAAAAAAACAAATCGTTCAGCTGTAGCACCCTTCCAGTGCCTAGCTGCCATGCCACCCGGAGGAAGCACGAGGGCTGGGATACTGCCAGGTTGCCCAAGCCTAGACAGGGGAAGTCGAGTGCCGAATGTCGGGTTCGAACCACGGTCGGCAAATTCGCGCTCTAACCACTTGGGCTATCTCGCCCCCGATGGAAGCACACTGGTTGGGCTAATCGTCTTATCACACTCCAATCGCTTCCGGCTGTGCACCTTTGGCGATCCAGAGGCTGATGCTGTGTTCATCGTATCTGCTTACGCCCCCAACTGGATGTAGCTCGGACACCATCAAAGACAAGTTTTGGGATGCCTTGAATGCCATGTTGCGGCGAGCTAAAAGCGCAGATATCCTTGTGGTTGCCGGGGATATGAACGCACGTAAGAGCAGGCTTAGGGTATCTGAGACTGAATTAAGTGGTCGACATGAACTGGGCTCGATACATACAGAAAATGGTGAACGATTGCTTCATGATGTTTTTATGTCGTACCAACTTCCGAAATAACAAGTCGTCTGGCCACATGGTGTTCTCCAGCGGTGTGCCGGCCACTAACTCATTACCGATGGCGTGTCAATTGGACGAACTCCACAGATTACACTGGTTTGACAACGTACTTCATAGGCCAGAGGACGGTTCGTCTCGTACACCAACTTTCGCCCAGCGTGATACCAAATGGAGACGATTCAGATGCGATCGGTCCATTACTTGGTAACGTCCGCCAGCCCATATGGAGATCATGGTGACCGTGTCATGTGGCTGTGTCATGCAGTCAATGGCAATCTTGCATCAAACCTATTGCTTTCACTACACAGCTCTCACTTCACCGTATACTGAACAAAGAGGTTCATTTGTCATCGGTGCAGATTGGGATATTGACTTTAGTGCACGGCGCCCGTACCTTGTTATCTTTATCCCTGGTAAACAAGCTGAAGCAGCTGGGAACATTGCATTCAGACGCAGTTTTTGAAACAAAATACTTAAGAGAAACGATCGCATAGCATATGAACAAGCCAGTTTGTGCGCACATTGATTGTAGAGAGATAGTTACTGTCTTAACCGATACTTCTAAATAACGAACGTTTGTATACGGGAGCTAGTTAACTAGCTTAAACGAGGTTCACTTTCGAATCACTAACGGACGGTGTCTAAAACCCTGTGAACATACAAGTGTTGATGTACGATCACCTTAACCCACACAAGATGCCGCCGAATAGCGAGGTTTGGCATACTGGATGGTCGTTGTCCATCCAGAAGTCGGGTGAACTGAAGACGCCACCACTGAGTATACCCCGGATACGACGTGACAAGGTCTGTTTCGGGTCACATCGTCGGCCGAAGTGCCATACAGCGACTATGTGTAACTATACAATCGCAAATGAGGTATTTATCGCGCAGGTCCAATTTGTATGAGACGAACCAAAGAGAGATTGTTTACGAGGTTGTGGTAATAGCGTCGGCCCTTTTTACGGATTCACGGATTGATACACAGGATCGAGGCTCTTGGTCACCTACCAGCAGATGAGTGAAATGGTAGCTGGAGGAGAGTTGCCCAAGGGTTTGTGTGAGGAATTGGTCATCCTCAGGGGGTGAGGTGTCCGAGGGTAACATATCTTTCGATCTGGGCAGCCGGAGTGTTTCGTTTCGGCAAAATGATCACTACTATCAATGATATCCGAAAGAGAAAAATCACGTTTTTCCGTCGTCAAGTGACATTATCGATAACAGCAAACAGCGTTGCGCTAGCCGGTCACGGACCAACGAGGGATTCGGATCCATCGTATTGTATTTAGTCTTCAGCAGCGTTATTTCTTACCAAATCACTGCTTGGGCTTGAATATACAGCAGCCGTCCGGGACAACCGAAAGTCACGCCGGTGAGCGGGTGTACGACGAACCGGCCATTGACCAGAATGTATCAAACTCTGGTTGGTCAAAATGTGGTCCAATCCATTCACCGACTCATGGATTGATACACAGGGTAGAGGCTTTCGCCCAAGCTACCAGAGGTCGGCTTTGTTCTTGTCGTTCCATGGCTTCCGTTCATCTGAAAGGCACAAGCGAAAAAAGGTGTAGCACTGCTCTTCAAGTTCTCAGCACAGGGAAGTAAGCTTGCCAGCGGATGAGAAAAACTGTGGCGTAATAAAAGTGTGCTCACTGATCATGAAAATCTCACCATGTCCCCACTGTGTGTTATAACACACGGCCAATTAGCTGAATCAGCAGTGAATGACTGTTGTTCAAGGCTTGTTCAAGCGGGGTGACGGTACTCGAGAAAAAAGGAGTCAAACACTATGAGACATGTTTCATAATCAACGGATTTGGGGTGGATATGTCCTCTACCTTGTGAATTAGTTCATGGTGAACGGGAGCCTCTGAAAAACAAACCAAACACGGGAAGATTGGCAGAGAGCCTGCATCTTGTGTACTGCTCCGTGAATCCGCGAAAGGCTTGCAACCATTTTTGTGACAAGTTTTTGTGTCTCGATTGGACAGCCTGGTTGGCGTATTCAAGAAGCGGTCTGGCGCTGGCTTCTTAGGGTATCTGGACCTCCATGCGAGTAATACTGGGGTAGGTGCACCAAATCATCCATCGAGCGACTGAAGCCTTTTTCAGCCGATTTTTCAAGGTGAGGTGAGAAACACCAGTTTGAAGCCGGACACCTGAACGCTTTTCGGCATAAATCTTTGCATTGTCTTCGACGTAATCTCACCATGCACGACAAAGTCGTTCGCTTGGTATCTTCGGAATGACGTGGACGTGCTTTGCGTCATTCAGAAGAAGCTGCCATTTCGGCGAACGGTGCTTTATGGTGCCGGAATCAATGTAGAAGCCTGACAATTGAACCTTGGAATTTCACGTCAGCCGTAAAAAGTAAACATGCTTTTGGAAGAACATCCGCGAGGTCACTGGCGCATGTCAGAAACAGAGGTGAATCCCAAACATAGCCTTGAGAAAAGGTGATGAAGACTGCTGCTGAAGAACAGCAGGTGGGTCCCACCCTAACACATTATGTTTTATCTGATGATAATGCCCAGTGTTGTATTCCTCTTGAACTTATTGAGAGATTCAAAATTTCAGTGTTTCCCTGATTGATGCACCAGTGCAAAGCACAAGCTTCGCAGGCCTAAGAAGTGGTGTTTGACAGTTTTCAACTCTGTAGCACATTAGCTGAAAGGCATATGTCAAGGCCGTCACGGCAAAATGAATCGATACTCCTGGTCTTAGCATCTGCTTATGCCTCCCCGGTTGCATTTGTCTTTGCTATTCAATAGCTTCTGTTCACCTGAAAAGCACGGGCAGAAAGAGGTGTATTGAATCCCGTTAAAGCTTCAGCGATAGGCAGTAGGTGTGCTAGCGTCGGGGCCCACATGTAGAAACATCAAAAAATAATTACACCTAGGTCCTGAATGCGGCGTGGGTAAATTGTGGACAGAGGTTATTCCAAGTACCAAATTCCAGAGATCGGAAAATCTGTGCCCTGACAGAAGTGGGTACTCCTGTATCAAAAATCCACTTGCCGTGTATTAACGGGGTCAACTGTGATAAACCTTCCTCGAAACGGTTTTCAAACAGGACGCAAGCAAGCACTGGCTCTCCGTGGGGGTGGTTCTAGGAATCTCCGGACACCTCGTATATTCAGGCGACTTGGGGCCAGCGACCATCTCTGTAACAGATGCTGGACGCACTTAGCCAGGCTTACGTCCCTGCCTCCTGTGCAAGCCACTTGGGTGGCCCGTATAGAAGGCGGTTTAAAGTGGGGTCCCTGGAACGTCTATAAGCCCAGGCCGGTAATAAAGGGGAAGATCTGACGGATCGCTCGAAGCACCTACTACGCGACGCTACCTCAGCCTTTTAGAAGAAAAAAACTAGCAATTTTGCTGAAATATGTATCTAAAAGGGATGAATGCTGTGGTTGTGAACAAGTATGGGCGACAAACGCGGACCGGGAATTCCAAGCGCTAATATTTTACAAGATAGTACGCTCTTACGAAAGTGTGTTCTGTTGCCCCCCCAAACTTCATCCGTGTCCCTGCGTATTACTGCTTACGTGAAACACGGAGATGATGTAGATAAACCACCGTGGAATTTTGCCAGGAATACTCCTCTTCTTTTACAGCTTGAACTGTGTCCAGTCAGGCTGTCGAGGCTTGCAGGAACACTACACAAAGAAATCGGAGAGATAATCCCAGGAAACCTCTGTACAACCGAACGAATAAAGCGCCAGCCAGAATAGTTGTGTAACCTTCTATAAATATGGCTTAAACCATTCCTTAAAGGTAGGATAACGGGAGACTCAGAGGACGAGATAGTATTTTGTGAGGCGCGGAGCGTCCTTAAATCGGAGATCCGCCAGGCGGACCTTATAAAACAGAACAAGATGCTGAGTCTCACCTAGGAAAGCAAAACTGTACCATTTGAGTACGCGATTCACTACCGAAGAGGCAGGTAAAAGCTATCGCTTTGGGAGGCGAAGGTTGGAAACCCGAAGGTGACTCGCAATGGTTGCCGAAGTCTATACGGAATATATTTTAGCTGTGTTCTGCCTCGGCGAATTAAAGATATATGATCCTTGTGACACGAAATTCCGAGCAAACCGTAACTTACTTGTTTGTTTAGTGGGAATAATAGTCACGGCATCCGCATGCTACGAAGTACACCTAAGAGTGCCGAAGGATTAATCACTTAGCTTAGTTGGTATGTTCTCTGGGGTTTTTGTCAATCGTATGCGAAGATAATCCTCCTACTGCTTTGAAGGAGGCGACCGTCGTACAAATTCACAGATCTAACGACAACTTACTGTACAACAGCAACAGGCTTATTAGCACCATCAACACACCATGCAACGTGATGGAGCGCATTATGAAGCGGAACATTCTGGACCACCCCGTTACCATCAACTTACTACTACCGGGCTAAAATGGATTTGTACTCAACCCTTCTTGCATGACTGGCATGCCTTTTTCTATTCAGCTTTACATCCGCCATAGACACCACATTCTATATTCTCAAAGAATTCGTTTGAGTTCCGCAAGTCCCACCGCCCCACAAACCTGTGGCTTGTAGGATTTAAGGGGCAATGCCACTCTGGACTATGGATTCGTGTTCAAAGTGGCCTTTCGAGTAGAAGTTAAACTGGTCCATATTTCCAAACTGTTGGGATCGACTCTTTTTCCTAATCTTTCTAACAAACTTTCTCCACGTGCCATCAAGCCATTGTTTCCCTTTTGTACGCTGCCCTAAGTCCTTGGGTCTGAATACCAGCGCACTGCAGCTGAATGCGGAGGCAGCATAATAGGGCTCACTGTACGGAACACTTTTTTCGAATGGCAAAATATGTGCGTATGTCGTTCAAAAGAAACTCTACAAGTACTCTCTCTATAAATAATGGAAATGAACTGGAAGATAATACCGAAAATCTCAGTTATCTGGTTGCCTTTGCGAATATCTCTCCGTCTCCATCAAGGAAAATAGGCTTCAAATGCATTCATCGTTTTTGGGCTGACTGATCGCATCTTCTCTCCATTATTCTTACGGACTTGCTGGCGTTCGTCAAGTAGTTTACACATGAAAGCAGAAGTATGTAATCCTCATTGATCGTGGTTATCCAACCGACGGAAACAATTGCTGGCCTGAAATTCGTTGGGTCTGAAACACGCCAGAAAACGCATAATTTCTTCAACCTGCACCACAGTCCTTTCCTGAGGGACTTGATAATAACTTTGGGTTATATAGTATAAGGACACGAAATTACTTGTCATGATTCCCACGGTTCGACCGGAACCCCGGCATCTCGACTGCTCCTTCGCAGACTAGGGTATTTGATATTACCTCGCTCCTCGCGCTTCCAAAAATTGACGTCAAACCTGGGCACAAAAAAGGCACCGCGGCTGGACAATGACGAAACACTTACTTATTTCTTGCGTAGGCGCAATTCGAACCAACAGCTTCTTATTATTGGCTCCAATATCACACGGTAGAATCATGGTATCTCTGTTTCCAAATTTTGAGATAGTATTCTTATTAGACGATAAATCCCCTCTTTTCGAGTTGCAGATGCAAGTTACCATCATCATCCAACATTAGTTGCACTACACTTGGGATCCTGGTGCTAGCGCACATATTGCAAAACGATGAAATCCTAAGAAGCTGTTTTGCACTCTTTGCTCATGCCAGCCGGACTAGCCAAGGCTGCAGAACGTAAAGAAATAACCCACCCCAAAATTTTAGAAGAACTGCTCCATCCGGCGCAGGAACTACTGAATCCGTGTATTCACTTTTAAAAGTGAACAGGGTATGGTTTGGTCACCACTTGGACTCCACTGGTGGACGTCCATTTAAATCCAATACACTTGCTGGCACTCTCATTTATCCAGTGTCCAAAAATCCTCGCTCATTCTCTCGGCTGTGTCTTGGACACATTCAACGTGGTTGTGCTTCTTTTCCTAGCTATCTGAAACTGCCCACTTGTATGTGCACTAAACTTTCCTAAAGCCTGCGAGCAATGTATAAACCGCATTAGCTTATACATGCATCCCTTGTGCAGAGCTTTCTAGTGGTGGCGTGAAAAGGATATTTTGAATGAGACGTAGATACCTAGATTGTTTTGCGTGTCCAAACTGGGCATTGCTTGATATCCTCTAGTACCGCGCAGCAAGATGGCCGCAGACTCACAAACAAACAGCACATGTTTGCACTATCACTTGAGAAAAATCTGTTTGTCTAACGTCCAACATATTGCCCTGTTAATGTGAGAATTTAAGGCTCGTTTCAACCGGAGTTCCGTTACTGGTGTATGTTGATAAGGGCTAGGTTCTGGTCCGTCCACACTCACTACGTATATTAGAAAAAAGCAGCAACTAAAAACATTACTCACACCACTGCCAGTTGTTGAGTGGTTTTGTCTGTCAGAGATCTCAATACATGCGCAATCCTGTTCGAAGGCTGCCTCAACCCTACTTATCATTGACCCTACATTCTTTGAATTCCCGTCCCCACATATTTAGCCCTCTAAGAGCTTTCACCGGAATTCCCGAAATATAAGTATAGCGGCCTAAAGATGCAGAATAGTATGAAAATCCTCCGTTGCGGATCTTGAAGGGCCAAATTACCAAGAATACGAGCCGAATTCTAACGGTTGAGCAGCAGCCTAAGAGCTTCACCGGAATTCCCGAAATATAAGTATAGCGGCCTAAAGATGCAGAATAGTATGAAAATCCTCCGTTGCGGATCTTGAAGGGCCAAATTACCAAGAATACGAGCCGAATTCTAACGGTTGAGCAGCAGCTTCAGAAGCTGAATGCAGGTTGGTCTACCAGCATATGGGAGATTGAAGCTCTATGAAGATATGACGACCAAAATCTTCATACCTAGTTGCTTAGCGCGCGATTCGCAATCTGGTAGTCGGGATAAAGGCGAAAATTACGTAAATGTTCAACTCCTTACACCCACGAGGTCTCGTAAGACAACGGGAGTGCTATGGCTGTTCGGTGTAGGTGACGAATCAAAATAATAAGCGGATACAGGACTTTCCTACATCCACCTGTTTTCCGCCACTGGCCAAACTTTCAATAGGAAATCTGTCACATTCTGTTGAAAGCACAACGCCCAATCAGGCCTGGAGTCAGCCGCGACACGGTCCCGGATAAAAAATGATCTTTCCAGTTTTAAATATCGCCTTTAAAGTATTGTTTGTTCATAGCTATGCGTTTGATGTGCACACGTAAAGACAAATGCAGGACTGAAATATTGCCTTTAAAGTATTGTTTGTTCATAGCTATCAGTGATGGATCCACAACTACATTTCGCGCATTCTACACAGCCCTACTTTGGGGTTACCGATTAGCTTTACATCATCATAAATGGATGTTGGGATCACGTCACCGGTATAGTTGCCGATGACTTAAATAGCAAACGACTGGGTTTGGCTCTCTCGGGTCTCATTAAGTGAATACAGCTCTGCGTTTCATCGTACTTGCTGAAACTCAGGGTAGTACTGTGCCACACGAATCCTTTATAAGTGACAGCTGTAAAACTGAGCTGACTGAGAGCAAACTGCTGTTGACTGTGTCGAACGTTTTCCAAAAAAACCTGGAAAGCGTTTCAACCTCTACGATTTTGTCTGGTCTCAGGTTTATTTTATCAGGAGGAATAATGCCAAAGACCATCGGACTTTTTAAATTGTGTGAAGCAAATGAGACGCTACTATATTCCACACAACTCACCCGCGTGGGTACCGTACAGGCTCAAACAAACCGGTTGTTTAAAGAGCTCCTATGGTCCAAGGTATTATCAAACGCCTGCGCGGCTGCGAGCTTTCAGTCATTTTGCAGATTTTTTCGGTTGGGAGATCAGTCAAGGGACATCACCAAGGTAATTACAAGCATAATATATCTGCTACTAGCTATTTCCGGACGAATTTTGTCGAAGCATGGGGTATTTTTTAAAGCAAAAGGCTACCGCATTTTTATTCGTTTCAATGCATGAAAAAAGTGTGCTTTTCAAATCTGTAAACATCCTGGTATCGGCTGTCCTCCTCAGTGCTATTTTGGTTCTTGCATAACTTGATCCGTCGTTTTTGGTCAATTTCACTTCGTACGTTTTGACATCCTATTAAAACGTCTACCTTTCAGAAACAGCCTCATTTTGAAACAGCAGGGCATATTCTTAATCCTCCCCATATCTTAATTCGTCTTACCGTTTTTCCGGTCAGCATTCCGGAGCCGTCCATCTCGTCATTATAAACGGCCCGTAAAATATTATTTTCTTCCATGGAAAAACCCTCTATGGTACTTCAAGTTGGCGCAGCTATATTTGCTTTCATTTTCCTTCCGTAGCTAATGTATGAACAGTTTTATTGCAGCTTATCGACGGTGTGCAAATCAAACAACCGTCTTTAGTACTTATCAAGGCTCTCTTGTTTTTCCGACCGTTCCCACTGTTTAGTGGCACGACTGCGTCATATAGTACGCTTATTTTGGACTTCATAATAATAACAGTGCTCATCTTCTTAATTATGATGTTTAGCAGGAAAATATCTTGTTACATCATCCAATTGAGACCTTCAGAGATTATTATTATTAAACGGGAGCAAGAAACGTTCAAGGAATAGATGGCCTGGGATTTCATGAACTTACTGCTCTAAATGGTAACCGATAAATTTCTTGGGTTATCGACTGGTGTGCTCCTTGCTCAAAAGCACACCTGAGCAAGCCTTGAAGTTAGCTAAAACCACTCGACAATCCCTGCTCTATTGTTGATTATCGCAGAAACAGGCAACAACATGTGATATTTGAAGTATGGAAATGTGGTTTGTGGAGAGATTGAGGCAGCTATCTACCCATCTTGATTTAATTTTGGCCCCGAATCCGATTGGCGGGATGGTCGAAAATATGAAGCGTTTCCAAATCTGCGCTCATGCAGCCAAGCATAATTTACCGTCAAACGGTGTTGCCTTGTTAACTTATAAACCCGGAGTCATAAAAAACATTTCATCATATAAATATAAGGTAAACTCGGTTCGCAGGGCCACTGTCCATTTCAATTCCACTTCGTTGAAATAGCTCGTGATTTGAACTTTCACGGCTCAGCGCCCCGTCTTTCGATTTATGAGTGGATAGGGGCCCTCCATATTTCCTGTGTGAATACCACCCTGTTTGCCACCGAAAGCTTCTGGCCTAGATTACCGGGATGCTCGCACTTGTTCATAGCTGGCTGACTTTTGTAGTGTATCGTACTGTATTTTTTTCACTGAGTTTTGTCGTATCTATTGTGCATATTATCTGTTTATTTCATTTCATTTAATTTTATGTTGTGCTGAATTAGTTATTTACTAGAAATTAGCTCCATCAGTTTATTGCCTGCGTATGCAAGCCAACTTCTTGTACACTAGTGGTTCTCTGAAAGTTAAGGCCCACAGAACCGTGGAGAATCAATCTAATTATCTTTATAAACGGCAAAACTGTATTATGTAACCACGAAAGTGCTCTTCAGATGTGATGTGAGACATCAGCTCACCTATCTTACGCGCTGAGCGTCTTCAATCTTTAACCACCAGCGTTTGGTGACGGTGGGATTTTAGCTAATCGGCCGAGAGATTCAAAATAGCTTCCCTAGTTCATCCTCCTCTGAGGTGTGCTCCGGGTATCAGGTGTTAAGACGGATGAACGTGCCGCCTAAGGGCAGCTTCATACACCTTTACTCACTACACGCGGGGTTCCTTTATGTTGTGACAGGGCTAATAAGAATGACACCAGTCGACCATCCTAATTTTATTCCACCCTGCTCGTTAGGTTGATCACCCACGCGACCGATAAGGCCAAAATCTGAAGGAGTCAAACTAGACTGTGTTCGTCGCCATATAAAACAAACGAAAAAGTGGCCCTCCAAAATTTTTAGTGCTGGGTTCTATGGAGTTGATGTGCCTATCAGGATACAGAGAGGAAGAAGGAAACTGCATTATACCGCATGGAAAAGTGCTGTGGGGTAGAACTGGACAAAACCGTTCTTTTCAATTCTCACCCCGTGTGTAATTAACCACTCTGGGGAGAATGCAGGGTGAAAACCACTAGAAGGCTATTAAGGACAAACACTACAGTGACGGTTAGTCTGTCTGATTCAGGACTGTTCTGGCACATTTGAAAGATTTACAGACCACTAAGACGCGAAACAGACAGGGACTTCTTAGAAAAAATTTGGGAGTATCCACCTCCGACCAAAAGTTTTCGGTAAACGATTGTGGGATTCTACCTGTATAAACTATTGGCCAAAAGTCGGGTTGTAAAAAAGAGTAAAAATTCGCTGCACAGGTGCGATGACGATATAGTCAGTAACAATAGAGTTGCTGAACCGGAGAACACAGTGCACTGAACGACTAAGGTGAAACAGGGAACGGATTCAAAGAGAAATGAGGGAAAAATCAACGTGCTAGAAATAGACGATCTAGGCTTTGGCTGAGGCTGTGGACACTCTTGGCGCACACTTTCTATCCTGGCAAGCTTTTCCACCAGTTGACCATTACCGATGAAAAAGGTGAAGTGTCGAGCTTCTGCGCGTTAACTCGCTTTGCCTACTTGTTGACATATATGTCGGAAGCTGAAATAAGTTTGTCTAAGAGATAACTAATTCGTGACCCGCATATGTGTCGCAGCTGCTACCGGATCTGCGAAAACTTCACACATGCTGGAGAGAGAATCTCTCTCCATTGTACAAACAAACACATGGACAACTTAAAGATTATACAGATTTAAGCTGGAATCCCGTCTTTTTCAGAGTTGTAAGCCCTGGGCATCATCAGCTATCTTGACATTTTGTGGCTGACCTCACTTGATGTTAACATTGAGTTGTCTCTAATCTGAGTGGATCACTGTTTGTGGATGTGCTCAAAAGATTTCATCCGTAGTTTTGCCCCACTGAAGACAAAAAATTCACAGGTTTTGCTCAGAACCTAACACCGAAAATGAAGGTCGATTAAACCTCTCGTATTAAGCAATGAAGCCGCTTAAATTTATTTCGGCTGTAGAGAGGATCTGTGCTGGATGTCACTTGTGATCACTGTGCGATTCCGTTTGTAATACCTTGCGGCACCTTGTTGACATAAACGACAAACTGCTGATCGGAAAATTTTAGAACTGATTGAGAAATCATCGTTTTTGAAATGCATAAAATAACCGGTATTTGTCAACCAAGTAACGTTTCGCATGTAACAAAGGTTTTCATTAAGCTAAATAAGCAGTTTGAGAAAATGATTAGGTTTCAGGCCAGGAGAGAAGCAAATAAGTAGGTAATCATCAAAGTGGCACAACAGATCACTGTTGGATGTCGGACAGAGTTTTTTCAGGTTGGTGTTGGCTTCTTAAACATCACGAAGAATGGCTTGAAGAAAATTTAAATCATTAATAATAACCTTTCTCCCCAACAATTTGGTGGCATATCTTCAGGCATCATCATAATGAAACAGTCAGAATAAAAGCATGAATGTTGGGATTGTGGATACTGAGAATTTTGTGGAATATGGAGATGACGTCAGATGTAGACTTGGTCACACCGGAGTCGGCATGAGCAAGGAAAAAATTATAAAGGAATTTCCTTTCTTATGAAAGACATTTTACATGACAAGAGATGAGGTCGCTAAGATGTGAAAGTGACCGGCAAAACAATGCAAGGGTGCATAAAAAGAGGCTCCCTGCCTTGTGCGTGATGAAAAACTTCAAACTGCAGAAGAGGTGGAACCGGAACAGCGGATCTGGAGAGGCGGTAGAACTGCCACGATCTGACCGGCCAGCTTGAACTAAGGCCTAAAATCGTCCCTGAGTCTTTGTAGCCTCGGGCTGTTGGACATATGGCCAGGGTCACGAAAAGCGTAAGTGTGGACGGCGTAGGGAGTAGTGTACAGTACGGATAAATGGTAGCAGGAAACTCAGAATCACAGCGTGCAGTGAAGCTGGAGAGACTCGCTAGTGTTGCTGCTGGAGCGGAGTCAGGTGCAAAGTTCCCCGGGAGAGGGACTTCGCGCAAACGCACAAGAACGAACGTGAACTGCGCGAAAAATGACTGAATTGGTAAGGAGCACAAAGTAAAAGACGCCGAGATGTTCAGATCCAGATGAAGGCTCAGTAGATTGTAATGAACGCCTCCCGGATGTGGCTTAGGCCAGATGATGACTGATTGTGGTTGCAGGTGAGGGAACAAGTATGCGAGAGGGCGCGGTCAAAGTAGATGCTGGACAGTTGCGGGCATGCCATTGAACCTAGTATGGTAGTACCGTGCAATCAGTGCACTGAGATACTTCGGTTTCTGGATAGTCCCGTGACGGACGTCGTGATTGAGGTAGTTGAGCTGAGATGTGCCGTCCTGCGGGTGGCGGGTTGTCGTGAGTTTACCAGGGGATCTCACAGGATTTCACAACAAAACCAATGTAATACCACCACAGGATTTCAAAACCAATGTAATACCACCGGTCATATTTGTTTTCTTCCAGTCAGGAATCCCTCCGGTTGTAATGCGCAAATCGAGTGGAGTGGATAATGGCCACGCGGGACGTCCACAGCACGCGTTACCCCAGCTCAAATCCAGGGAACAAGATAAAACGGGGTAAGATCAATAAGACCTGGAGAATTATAGGGGTCGTCAGACGGCATAGAGTTCTTTAACAGGGAAGAGCAGAACATTTGTTAGCATCATAGTGGCCATAACAGGTAAGGGTGGATCCGCGTTCAGCAGTTAAGTCATCAAAGTAAAGCTAAGATTGCCATATATTTCATTACTCTACCTGAGACAAGATAGTTCAAAATGGATGGGCAAAGATGCGGCATGTCAAGGGAGACTAAACTCGTAAGGACTGGTGGGGTTGCATCCTCTGAGATGGTGGACTAGATTTCCTGGAGGTTATTAGTTGGTTGGAAAATACAAAGAAGGTGAATGTAAGAGGGTTGGTCACCAGTCCCCGAGTGGCGCGTGGCGAAGAAGACTTCAACGCCAGTCTCGCATACTGGTAGCGGAGGGCTTTGAGTCTCACTGTATACGTGTATATATATATATAACTATATTGTATGTGCTCACTCCTGGGAGCGGCAGGTGGGTGTTTTTTGTTTGGTTGACTAGGTGATTTCGAAATATCACACATGAACTACGTCTTCACAATCTGTAGACAATTTCCTTACGTGTGAAGCCGCAAACCATCAATCCTGTGATTTGAGTAGGCCTACAGAACTTGGTAGTATAAAGCATGCACGGAAGAAATCATAGAAGAAAGTGAGGTACATGGTGGCGTTGAGTGCTTGGACGACCAAGTGGCCTTAGCCAAGCGCAGTTACTGCACAAGAACAATCGCAGATTTCAAAATAAATTGCATCGAAAGCGTAATACTGCATACATTTAGTTTCTCTCCATTAGTTTGTACCACGAAACGTTTTTTACTTCGCTACGAATGATGTTTTGGATTTCCAGGGGGATTTCCCGATCAAATAAAACGGGCGTGAATGAGCAGACAGTGTGCATTGTGGGTTGCTCGGCCAAGCAACTTTCAGCGCGTTGCAATGAAATGTAGGTTTTTTATCTCTAATCTTATTTGGAAGATTCCGAAAGTGTTGGCTTACAACGCAGCCAGTGCAGCTGATTAGCAGTGTTCCAGAAGGGATCCCGGGTCGGTGAGTGGGCTGTTAAGGTTGGGTATGAGATGGTGCAAGTTATGATGAGATTAACAAGGCTGTTGTTTTTGTTAAGCTACCGCGTATCAGTATCTGGGCGGAGTTCCGGATTCGATGCTCCAAGGAAGCAGACCTGATACCAAGTACCCGATCACTCATCACGTCTTTACCACGGATGCACCCATGAAAAGATTTTCTAATGTGCATGGGTCTTAAATTTCTTTAAGCTATGTCACGTGATCTTGCGACTGCCTTGTATAGACCCTTCTTTAGTTACGACTTGGCTGCATCCAATACTGTGTATGATCACTGAATCTTCATGTCGCGTCATTAATGTACACGCGGATCACCCGATATAGACAGTGGAGCTGATTGAGCAGAGAGTAATTGTGCTATTACAAACGCAAGAAGTCGAAACAATTACACTGGAACTATGAAGTAAATAAAACCGTATACGCGTTTTCCTTTTTCAGAATTATCATCATGTAAAAGTGATCCACAAATAAGGAAACGTAGTGAGTACTCATTACGGATGTGTCAACCACTTTTATAAATTAAATTATTTTGTCAATGATGGTTTGTGTCTAGTCCGTTTTGCAGTTGCACCAAACGCACAGAAATGTCTTGTTTATGTCCGTCAACGTACAAATCTGTTTTTCTGTTACGGAATTTCGTGCTTCGCAGTATACTGACGGACCTGTATGTCGCCAAGCAACTTAATATGGTATCTGCTGCTTTCAGAGACATTTCCGGATTCTCATTGTGCGGAAATCTGAATTTTTTGATGAATGTGTTTGGCTTGGTTACAGTTTACAAAGTCAGATAGTAAGCCGAACTTTATCTTTTCGCATTTAAGGATGGCATGAATTTCAGCCAAAAGCGACAGAGAAACCGCCTGGAAAATATACCCTGCACTTTCGTCAATCGCATGACGGCTTATTTGAGATTTGTTACAAGTATTGTCATATTCCTGGTCCAGCCAAAGGATTCCCGTTGAAACATTATCCCTCTGAGTACCTTCATAGCCAAGAGCATATTAGACCTATTTTAAAATAGGCCGGTACTCACAGCCTTTCGTGAAATCATTACTTATTTCAAGGCAATCTCACCTAAAGTCTCTAAGTCAGTGGACTGGTGTAATAATTATCTTCAGCCTCTTAAAGTGAGCTCATTAAAAATAAACCCGATAACTCAATACATTGTGACCTCCACTTAAGCAAACTGTCACTAGAATTAACACTAAAATAATGCTTGTTGTAACTCACTTTTTTGAAAGTGGAACACCGGATGCATGTAGCATTTATGGGTATCCCTGTGGTACGCATACCTCCGACTGGTGCAGCAGGGTGAAGAAAAATATCCAACCCTACGCTGCGTGCCCGCGAAACCAGGATTTTGAGGTGATGTTGGACACCAGCAGGTACATAGTGTTAAGGTAAATATAATACATGAATTACTTAAAGCATATTTTCAATAGCCATACCAACATTTTTGCTTGTTCTTACTTATTGACTATGATTTCCTAATACCCAATCTTGCCAGTACCAGATTCACGATGGCTGTTGACTTCCAGATACTTTTCAAGTATCTCGCAAGTAAAAAAATCCCACCGTCTTTATCATAACTTGCAACCGTCGCATAGTTAACCATATTAGCACCATCACACAAACTAGGAGCTTCTTTATTTTTAAAACCCCGAATCATGGCAGTTGTGCTCATGTTTGTAAACGGGCTCTGATATGAGCCCTATTGTTCGGTTGGAGTCTTGAGTTTCCACGCATCTGAGAAGTTAAGCTTTGCCTCTTTGTCCTTTCCTATCTAATCTTTCGTACAGGTTTGTATGTATCCGTCAACGTACAGCAATCGACATTTATTTCCACAATCCTGTCAAAGCTCTCCCATTGCATTGGCGGCCATGGCTAAAGCCGAGGTGCATAAAATGTAAGGCAAACCAGTTTCCTTCCAAAGCACACAAATGATTGCTTTCCTTCTGAAACCCAACGCAACATGCAATCCATCAAGTCATTGAAAAGTGCCATTCCATATTGACGCTTTTGGCTCAGAGATCTTTCAGCATTTGAAGTGACGTCACTTGGTCCTGATGTGCAGTGTCCCTGATTACATCCTTCTCGAGTTCATAAAAAGTGTTCCTTTGACTGCATGCAACACACTTGACATGCTGCACCGTTCGACGACTACGAAATAAAAAACCATCCACATGTTGGTGAATATCATGAGGACTTGTTGTCATACGTCTATTAGCAACATAAACACTTCTCAGTCACCCAAGAACCCTAAATCGTGAAGGTGAAGCTGCTCATACTCGACTGCAAAGACAGCTTACTAAACATTCACTATTTAATCTCTACCGTTGATCACTGAAAGTAGACAAAAGGATCGATTTGTCCTTTAATCATCGGCAGCTATCAATAACTTTGGCGTGACTCACTTGCAAACTTCCCTTGATGCCAACTCTCAGGGTAACTACCAAGCCGGATCGACATTGACATATGTGCGTAGCACCGAGAGAACCTTAGCTTTAAACAACAGCGTGCTGAGCATGCCTATTGACCAGGGCTCTAACAAGTTCGTATCATTTTATCTTGGATTCCAAACCGCCTCTGACGACAGCAAAGCCTGATCACGACAAATCAATCATCTAGCGGCCTTGATTAGGCTGGAATTTACATGTTATCCTCTATGAATACTCCTTGGATGATTCTTTAAGCCCACGCTGACTCGTGTTTTTGCGCAGCGCGAGACTGCCACCAAGCCCCACATCTCCCGCTTACGTCCATAAGTCCTGCAATTCTACCGTTGGGCATCCACCTAACTCGTCTCCAACCTCGCTCGCGTCGAAATGGTTCACTGCTAATGTGAAATCGCCGTTCCGTAATGCTGCAGTTGAGGATGACAGCACGGGTTCTTCCCCCAGACTTCCTAATGTAATGGGACTCCGTAGCTTTCAATCAAAGCGTTTTCCTTGTCAGGGCCTCGTATCGCGACGCCCTCTTCAGAGCAAATGTCCCCAGTTTCTGCTCTTTGTCCTTAACAGGGCCACATCCTAAGATCTACATTAGCACATCTGTGGACCCTCGAACCACGCACCCCCGGGGCTTGGTAGGACCTCTAGTCCACAGTTGTTCCTTTGCTGCCGTTACAAAATGACAAGCTTATTCATAATGGACTCTAGGTTTTCACCCTCCCCGAACTGAGACGCCTGGGTCCAAGGTACTCCCGCGCGCTTAGTTTTTTCCACATGCGTGGTACAAAAAAGCTTAGACCCACAAGCTCTGCGCTTTGATTTGCCAGTCTTTTCAAGGTAACCCACGTTTAATTACCATCTTTAGGCGGTTGTAAGACACATTCTGAAATCCACAGCTGAATTACCTCACAGTATACGCAGGCATGCCGGACCTCCGTCGAGAGTGTGCAGTGCTCATTTACCAAGTCTTTGTTCTCGGCGTCATCCACATTAACATACCGTCTCCACTATGTCACTGGAGATGAATCCTTCGTGTCTGAGGCGCATAATGTTAAGCCGCAGCCTTCTGTATCGCCTAACCTTAGACGGGCCTACATAGCTCACTTTCGCCGTGAGTTTCCTTCCTGCCCTTCTTAGGCTAAAACCGTAGATTTTTGCTCCGATTGTCAAGCTGTCAGACTGCTTCAAGCAAGATCTTCTTCTTTACCTGCATTCCAACTTATGAAACGTGCTCCTCTTCCGTACACATACAATATCCTCTCATGTGGGTTCTTAAAATACACACGACTTTTACCTTTCAGTTGAGGGAGCCAAACGTCAGTCTTTTTACGGAGCACTTTTTTGAAAGAAACCCTAAATTCTTCCAAGTTGCACCTCTACCCTAATATCCTCGTAGTTGGTCCTAGCACATACACTTACCAGATTCAGCCACCCAACGTCGACCCAAACATGGGACAACTACACTCACAAGTGTTCCAGGCCATTAACTGCCCTTTTATCCATCCCGTATGCAAAAGAATTGCCCTTCAAGAATGCATCTGTATCTGTTTTCTGTGGTGCATATCTGTTACCAACAGTGCCTAGTGCCTGCCACCGTGGTCTCTTCTATACTGTTTTCCGCTAAACCCATTATATTCACTTAACTTTGGCCTTAAACTCCCGTGCCCATACGACTTATTGCTTGTTCTTTCAAGAAGAGCCTAATGCTTGGGTTGCTCTGCCCGTTTAGCCTAATATCTGGTGCTTTGCTTTGCCCAATCATTACTAACAAACCAAACCAAAGCACTAGTTCTTCATCCTCAGAGCTATTCTGCATCCTCTGTTCACGCGCGGTGCATGCATATAAAAAGTAGGTTTGCAGGTGCGCAACGAACAAAATTTCCACGTGGCGACACAGTATGTTCATCTGAACACACAACTTTGTGGTGCGTCCATGCTTCGCGTGACAGTTCATTGCAAGGCTTCGTGGTTTCCAGCTATAGTGCACATCTCTATCCTACTTTCATGGTCCAAACAGCAGCTACCGTTTCATTTGCCTCCACGATACGCCTCTTTCGGTGGCTGGTTGATGTTTGCTTGATCAGAATGACTGGGCTGCTTGGCCTGGCCTCTGGCCCCAACTGAAAAAGGAATCCGGCGGCTGGAGCTCTTTATTATTGCATAAGCCCCACTTATGACCGCTTGTCTGGTGATATGCACGAGGGGTGAAAATGTCGCGTGTCGGTCGGGAAAGCTCTGCAGAGAGGGTAACCGTGTTAAGTTGCACCATGATGTGTTATGTTAACACGCGATTCCTCAGGTAACATGGACTGTTCACCCACCGCCGGTAGTTATGGGCATGACTTATAATCCGTAAAATCCATAAGAGTGACCTGTTGTTATCAGATTGTAGCGGATGGTTAGAATTTACCCTGGATTTCACTTATCTGGCAACGTCACTAATGATTCCGCCTGCGAATCAACGGTGACCAGCGGTAACTTTCCTTGTTTTCTGACTACTCATGAGTAACGTGACCCGCATCTGTTTATTATGACACCGTTTCGTTTCTTTGCTCGTTTTCCTCCTGTTTCGTCCCGGCTTAATGTCTGCTTATTCCTCGGTAACTGATGCTAATACTTAATTTGCCCGTCTTTCATTGCTTGCAAGTTCCTCTGGATTGCACCTATTCGCGAGCGTCCACTCCGACCGAAAAGCGCGCCGACCGGGTATCGAACCCGGAGTATGCGGACAACAAGCGAACGCGTCGCCGACTACACTAACCTGACACCCAACACGGCTGATTATTTTTTATTACCCATGTACCGAATCTGGCAGAT
>NW_008751688.1:813112-836715 GCF_000715545.1 Opisthorchis viverrini | reverse complement strand
TTTACTGTGTTCGACTTGCGTTCCGGATATTGGCAACTACCTATCAAGGAGGAGGACCGGGAGAAAACGGCATTTACGGTTGAGGACACCCAATATCAATTTAGACGAATGCCGTTCGGTTTGTCCGGGGCACCATTCACGTTCCGGCGCTTGATGCTTCGTGTAACCAAGAAACTCCAGAATGTTGCCGTGTACGGAGACGATATCGTTGTGTACAGCAATTCGGAACCGGAGCACGCAGTTCACTTGAAGGCGGTGCTGGAGCGGATTCGGGAAGCTGGCCTGCGGACAGATGAAGCCAAGACACAGCTCGCTCGGAGTTCGGTGACAATGCTGGGGCATAAGGTGGGTCAGAGTTAAGTTAGCCCACTGACCGAAAAATTAGCAAACATCAAGGATTGTGCTGTTCCCAATTCAAAGCGGTCTCTACGGCAGTTTCTTGGAAGAGCAGCATACTACAGCCGGTTCGTTAAGGATTTCAACAAGATCGCTGCACCACTGTTCGGTCAAAATCGGAAATTCGAATGGACCGGAGAAGCACATGAAAATTTTGAGCGTGTCAAAGCACGGATGTCGGATCGGCAACTGTCCCTCAAACTTCCCAGGGTTGGAGAGATGTTCATTGTTGCAACGGGCGCCAGTGATCGCGGTATCGGCGCAGTCCTAAAGCAGAGAAATGGAGTTATCGAATATGCCAGTCGCGTCCTGACTAACACTGAACAGAAGTACTCCACCACTGAGAAGGAATTTTTAGCGACTTCCTGGGGCCTGGATAAGTGGAGACCATATCTACTTGGGCAAAGGTTTCATGTTGAAACCGATCACAAATCCCTGGAGTGGATCAGGACCACCAGAGATCCTCGTGGGAAACTCGCACGCTGGGCACTCCGGGTGCAAGAGTACGACCTCACAATCCAGCACGTGCCGGGGAAGGAGAATCACCTAGCTGATTGGCTGTCAAGGCCAGAGGCTGAAGATGAGGTCCCCAAGATCATGATTGGAGCCAATGGCCTCGTCGTTGAACTGGATCCCGGAAAGTTGGTGCAACTCCAACGGCAGGATCCGGTGTTAAAAAGGTTGCAGCCGCCTTGTTGGATGGAAGGAACATTGAGAACGGAGAGGGAGACAAGGAATTAGAAGCGTTCCAGAGTCCCTTCGATCGGCTGAGGCTGAATGAAGCTGGCGTAAATTCCTGGAACGCCACTGATTCCTTTCACCAGCATGCGAGACTGGCGTTGAAGTCTTCTTCGCCACGCGCCACTCGGGGACTGGTGACCAACCCTCTTACATTCACCTTCTTTGTATTTTCCAACCATCTAATAACCTCCAGGAAATCTAGTCCACCATCTCAGAGGATGCACCCCCACCAGTCCTTACGAGTTTAGTCTCCCTTGACATGCCGCCTCTTTGCCCATCCACTTTGAACTATCCTGTCTCAGGTAGAGTAATGAAATATATGGCAATCTTAGCTTTACTTTGATGACTTGACTGCTGAACGCGGCTCCATCCTTATCCCTGATCTCGTCTCATCCCTATTCTCTTAAAGCGTACACATACTATTTTTCGGAAACAATAGGGTTTTCGGAAAATTTTGTGGAATTTATCTTGTGCGTTCGCGTCTTTCGATGACATGTTTCTCACAACTGTTTATTTCGGATAAGCTAACTTCCATGGTCACAGACGACCACTGGTTTGCATTTTTTACCGGCTTAAACGAGACAAAACGCAAAATCGCACTTTAGCATATTGGGGCGCTTTTTGTCGTTCATTAAGTGTAAAATGATGTCCACAGAATATAGAATGCGATCCCCACTCAGAAAAACCGTTCGCCTACGCTCGTTTGCTTTACTCTCCTCGGATTTGACAAATTATGCTACTTCGATCCAGGGACTTCTTCACAATACATTTTCCTATATAGGTCACCTTTTATTGAGTACAACATGGTTAGAATGCAACATGAAGTCTGAAGTGGCAATGAGACGGCCATCTCTGTGAATGGTCCGATTTCTCAGATATGAATAACTAGCGTGTAGATAACGAAGCATCACGAGGTAGCTGTAGGTAAATTACTGACACAACGATATAATTCCCGCTGATAATATGACGCTCCTTATGTGGTGACCGTCAGAAGGTGGTCACAGGGTTGCACATCACAGCCAAATCATCTAAAAAATGACGTTCGTTACAGGGTCAATTAGGAACCTAATATTTCGGTGCAATAGTGACACGCCACTGCCATACCAAGTTTGCGAGCACACCCGCAACTTCTCCCTTCGTGCTCATAACTATAAATTATTGCTAACCTGAAAATACGAACAAACTCACGCAGTATCCTGACCGTAACCTAATGATCATGCCTGACGGTACGACACCCACCAGTTAAAAATAAAAATCATTATGGTAACCTGACACTTTGTAGACACAAAGTGCACACCAAAGGACAGGATGAATTTGGCCATTTCATCCAAAAACACATGCACCATTTTCCCCTCTTCGAAGATGAAAACAATGTCTGCGTACTCCAGATTGAAAAGACTTTTGCAAGAAGATCTGGAAACCTAGGTTCAGAAGATGTTCTAGTGTTCGTCTCATTTTCTCATCGACCGCAAAATTACGTGAGAGTAGGTAGAGCGTGCCCTAGACGGACACCGCTTTGGGTGCGGATGTTTTCAGAGCTCTCTACGTCTTTCCACAGAATGTCCGCTCCCTCCGCACCTCCTGTCCGCAAAGGTGCAAAACACTGTATGGTTGACAACTGCATGCCTTTTCCCCAGAAACTACTCCTTCCGCATTGTGAACCTCATAATCCGCCTTCTACAATAGAGGAAGAGAAAAATAAAATAGAAATAACTTTTGTGAAACATCTGCGTTTCCCTTCTGAGTTTGCCACCCTTGTGGCACGCATCCCAAGCAATCCCGCTAGGGATCGAAAAATTCATTGATAAAAAGGCAACAAATGTTAACGGGGAATCACCAAACACACGCGGTGTAACACTCCAGTGGGAACTGGTTTAGCAATGCTCCACACTTTTAATGGGCTGCAGCAGCTCCAATCTGAGGTCAACTTATTGCACAATCTCGCCAGACCGCCAGATATCTCTGATAGCATGTCTCTGCAAGCTTCGAGCTACCTCAGTTGCGCCAAATCTAGCCAGTACATGTCCCTTATAATAACGTATCTCCACACCGGTTCGCATTGCTCGCTTACCTAATATCTTCGAATATCGATTGCCGTTTCCGGAAAAGCTCAGTGTCACTCCTTTGAAGTATTTAGGAATTGTGACAACTTTTGACTATTTTCCACAGCAAGACGCTTCCCAGAAGACATTTTTGATACTTTTTTCCTATTTTGAGCCATCAACGTAGATACCACTGTCTTTTCACATCGTCTGAATCGTAGCAATAAGCCATCTTGGACCCGTGATTGACCCAATAATATCCTAACTACAAAGACAACCATAAACTAAACAGCCTAATATCTTCGAATATCGATTGCCGTTTCCGGAAAAGCTCAGTGTCACTCCTTTGAAGTATTTAGGAATTGTGACAACTTTTGACTATTTTCCACAGCAAGACGCTTCCCAGAAGACATTTTTGATACTTTTTTCCTATTTTGAGCCATCAACGTAGATACCACTGTCTTTTCACATCGTCTGAATCGTAGCAATAAGCCATCTTGGACCCGTGATTGACCCAATAATATCCTAACTACAAAGACAACCATAAACAGCCCATCCAAGATGTTCCGGCAAGGGGGTATAAACGAACCGAAGTCCGGCGTGGCGATGACGGTAATATGGTTATTCTTCTGACCATTGTACATTAGTACTTTCTCTGTAACTTATCATTACTCAAATTGTACCACTTTCTATCTCTCACTAAATCTCAGCTTATCCCTCTTCTCTTCATATCGAATAACTTTTGTTTAAGGGAAAGCAAAGAAATATGAACGCATACACACGATCCAAATTCTGTACCTCGTGGAAGGCGTGTTCCCTTCTTGCTGTGTCCAGTTACGCTGTCAGTGAATTAACGAGCGGTGATCTACCTTTCAGACTACGACGGGATACACGGTATCTAGGACTATGTCAAGGAAGATTATAGGAAGGGGATCGATTTGTATTTATTGTGGTGGTAATAAATAACTGTACCAACGAACTGTGAGTTGTATCATCTCGCCTATTTTTTACTCACTCGATTTAACTGCTTTGAACTGGTATTTTCTAACGTTATCCTCTACAGTACCACGACTACCATACCCAGTCTGATGACATGCCGGTGGTTCACCATGTCTTTAGTATTTCCCAGACGAGCACTCACAGGACCATCTCAGTCGGTTTACTTTGTGCGAGGACTTGAAAGCAGTGGCCAGCTTAGGGTGTCGTCTGCTTGTTCTGCCCACAAACCTGATAGTTCGTCCAACAGCACCATTCGTGGCTGGCTACGTCAGTGAAGCTCAAACCTTGACTTGCTTCAGATGTAAAATGCGCCGACCATCATAAAAAACAAAAAACTTACTAGCTGTGACAAATTCCTAGGATTCGGCGGGTCACTTGCCACAACAATCGAAGTTTTCATATACAGGTCGCGAATAGCCGCGTGATCATTTTGTCTTTTTAGAATTATTTCATAATCCAAAGCGGAAGGAAGCACGTGATGAAACCAGTTTTCCAACAATAGTTTCCGCAGTTCTTACAGAGACAATGCGCAGAGCCACCGGCAGCCATTTAACTACGAATCCCGCGCCCTGAGTGGACTTCGAGTTTATCTAAACAACTTCTAATAAAACAGCAGCCGCGGAAAAAATATTTTTGGCCCCGAATATATACCATCAAAAAAGCTTCCTTCCTTCAAACTACGGCTTTAGAGATATTTTGGGTTTGCCTTTTGGGCTCGGTCGTCCCATCTGACATGTTCCATATAATAACAAGTTAGCCGTCGTAATTTTGGTTAACTACCCATGCAAGCTCACGTGTGGTCATGTCTACATCGGGTTTATGTCACCGTCCCTTTTCCGCGAAATTCCAAGTACCCATACACCCCACCACTCGTGCTTTTATTCTAAAGTGATATTTTAATTATGCTCGAAGGTATGCCACCTACTATTTAGGAACAAACATTATTGTCATCATATCTTCCAGAATTTCCTCATCGTCCTTGTAGAGACAGCATGCCAAGCCATTGGGGGCCAACACAAATGTCAATCTCGTGTCAAAGATGGACCTTGAGTGCCCTGAGACAAATTCCATCAAAACTGCGAGTTTATTTGGGAGATTCTATGTTTCAGAACAAATAACCTCATTTGCTAAAACTTCGTGTAGAGGGTTTTAGTTTGAAATATAAAATTAAAGGGCTTTGAGCTTTGCATCAAAGAATCGGCAGTTGAGGCGAAATTGGACCGCTACAATTCGAGCGCAGTGAGCAACAACACAACAGAAGGGGGAAACCAGGGGGCATGCCTATCAGTAATTAATCGTGGTTTGTGGTTTACGCAAAACCAACAACTACATGTCATAACGTATAAGTATCTCAGTGGTGAATGCGGTCGACCAGAACGTAAACTGAGGACAAATACTGACCATAGATGATTCACCTCGAATGGTTGGGTAAATGATGAGGGTCACAAAAAGCTCAAATAAAGTCAAAGATATGGAAAAATCCGCAGTAAAGATTAGTGAAATGTTTTGTCTCAAAAGTGTGGTTGATGCAGCAACCTGATGGATTCACTCATGTTGCTGGTGAAGGAAGGTCAGTTGTAAAAGTGATTTTGGAGGGAGGGGTAGTGTCAATGCATAAGGCCGAACGAGCATCATAGATGTGCGTGTAAACAAAGAAAACATCATGTGTACCATTTGGTTGAGATCATCCCTGAAATCACGCTGTTACCACTTACCTAATTAGGTCATACCAGTTGCGTTCCCCCTCAGACAATCATGGACGGAAAAAGAATATACTGAACAACTCGCTATAGAAACCAGCAGCACCCTCAAGAGTGCGTGAATTATTTACTAATGCAATCCATTCATCTTGCTACCCAAAAGCTATAGTTATCCTACGAACAACCCATGTGCCAATTTGGTAGCTGTTGTGATTACCTAAAAGTGTTCTCCAAAAGGATACAGTTTCGCTTTTATTGTGCGCTATGACTTATGACAAAATTTTGATTATTGACACCATTGTAACTAGCAAACTTTTGAAAATATTTTCGTTATGACTGTTGTGCCGATAATGCCTCCAACGCCTGCATTATCCTGGTGCCCCTCAGATCTTTAAACAAAACGCACTTCAAATGCGTTCCAGCTACAGTTTTCAAATTTTGAGCATTTACATAAATTGCGGTCGACTATAAGACAAAATGGACCGGACTCCAAATGCACACACTCTTGTGCATACGTAGGCTTCCTGTAACGTCGGCGCGTGTTCAGCATTGGCAAGTTTTGGCAAATAAAATTATTCAGTTACGTGCCCGTCGCAAAGTGGTCCTTTATATCAAAATTGCCTCCATCAAAATTTTAGCGCCACCAGAATTCCGGCGTGGTCTGATTTTTGGAGTAAACTGTTGAAACCATTTTGAAGGGCCAATGAATACATCTAAAACCATTATAGTGAAACACCTTCGAACTTCCCTTTCCGTGTCTACATGTAACTAAACACTGCATGCCTTTGCGGACACAGTATAACACACTACGCAATTAAAATCTATTTCTAACCAAAGGAACCTTTTATCCATAGTTTTTTCTACCCAAGCCGGCCTCCTACAACGGCGCCGCCCAAAAACAATTAGTCGTAAACTCAATAAGACTTGTAAGGTGCGCAGTAGGATCTACCCTGGTCACTGTTCAATCGTCTACACGCCGACAGGTCTACTGGCATATTATTATTTCTAGCTGATAGGCCAGAATTCTGTTGGAGAACTGCTGTATACAACCGAAAGCATCACTTTGAGTGTAGCTAAGTGAAATTACTAAGAAGTGTACTGGCTTCAACGTGACGCTGATCATCAATTCGGCAAACAATTTCGTTCGTCATGAATTCAAATAACCCTCAATAAACGATTCGTTTTTCATGAATAGGACTGTCGCAACAGTATATGCCCTCTGTAGAGCATCGCGGTCCCCCATTTCAGACATAATATCGAGATAACAGCAAGTAAAAAAGCGACAAACCGAATAGTCACGACAATTTCTCTTGTAATGTCAAGACGATGCAAGTTGTAGGCCGTAAATTTGGTACTCATAAACTCCCATTCCGCTTTTCAGGAGTCGAGAAATCACTTTTTTTGCAACTTAGCTTGAGTTATTTTGGTTGCAATATACACTCAAAAGCAAGAGGGAAAATGAGATTGTGAGAAATACTGGTATTAAGCTGCGTACGTTTGTGTGCACCCTTATTCAACTGTAGTTTTCTTTTTGGCTGTGAGGTCAACGAGGCTTAACAAACTCGTCAAAAAACCGCAATGGTCATAGTTTGACGAGGCCCACCTCATTCCATTTCTTTAGAACAATATCATATTTTTACTGACCAGCAGGGGGCGGAATTCCTGTGGACAAAACAGTAACACGCAAAACTTGCTCAACCATGCTGAAAACCTAGCCTGAATAAAGTGGGTAGGGGGGCCCAGGAGCTCAGAAGGTAAAATTAAATGAGCAACTGGTGTTTTCGGAAGACTAAAAAGACAGGAATAATATGTGGAAGAACGAATAATTTGCTCGTCGGGGCTAGTGATTTGGATGAATTATAACCGCAACTACGCAGAGGAAGCCTACCGGGGACGCTGAGTACCGAGGCACAGATGGGAGTAGACAGTCTAAACTTAGCGCAGCTGAATGCTGACACGGACTGAAGATGTAATAAAGCGGAAGATACTGTCGTATACTAGGCCTTAAGCCACAGACATGTGGTGCGTATCAGAGAGATATGTTTTTTAAATGGGAAAAGCTGCGGAATATGGAGAGGATTTAGTGCATGGGAGGTTAACTATGCAAAGATAATATGGTGGCAACAAACGGATGCAGCCATATTAAAAGCGACCTAATGTTAAAGATTAGACGGAGTGCAGGTGACGCCCTAAACCAAATGTAGTACAACCCTAATTTTGAAAACGGGCTTCAGCGCCACATAAAGACATGCGAGTAGGGAACACGTACTCATTTGACCGCCGGCTGAAAATATCACCTTGTTTTTTGACGAGCAATTCGAAAACAGGTTTCTCAGGTTGGTGATAAACGGCGCTCAGTATTCGCACAGTAAAAGTTGATTTTTGAAAGTTGTGACGCGCCCCTGATGGTCTAAACCAATCAAGCAATTGAGGTGAGAGTAGCAGTCCAAACTTTTAAGCCCCAGTTGGGCGTCTCTTTGTCTCAGTGATGCTGGATAACCATCCCACAAGACTTCAGCCAGAGGCATGGTTGTAGCAATGAACAATAAAGTTTGGTGAGCTGCGGAAATATGAATGTATACTAGAACGGGCTTTAGCTAGAGCACATAAGCAACAAAATACAGAAAGTTTCACTCCACTTGTAAAGGTTTTGTAGCTGAGAGCATTGTACGGATAATTGGCGCCGTGATAAACAGCCGCCGTGCAGCCATCTGGTCATCGACCAAAAATCTTTTCGAGCTACCACTATTTAATCGCGTTGTAAACAGTTGCAGACTTTCCGTGATTACAACAGCTTGTGAACAAGAACAATAGCCTAAACACAAGCCACAACTTAGCACCAGCTAGTTAAAATTGCGGAAACAGTCTGCACAAGTGTATGGGGGTAATAATTAGGAATCCCCAGACAATTAGGGTCGTGATAAGATTTCTTCCAAATAGAGGACATCTGCGCAGGAGCAATTTGGCCAGCACTACGACAGATACTCAAGAAAACATAGCAATTAAAACCATTCGGAAAGCAGATTTTCTCGGCTGGATGTGACTCAAAGAAAAAACGAACGACGATAAATAGTGAATGAACCTTCCTGATAAACATCCCAACGAGACAGAATGAGATGTCATAGTTTCTGGGCATAATTTTAATTTCAGAAGCTACGTGCGAGAGGTATCATCTATCAGCATGTGCAGAGGCACTGAAAATACTTGTTCTGTATTGCTGTTTCAGCCACTCAATGCAACTTGACATTCAGATTTCTTTTTGGCGACCGGCAGCGAACGGTTGAAAAAGAATATTGGCACAGTCATTCTGCCACTAGACGCCTCGAATTGATCACGGGCGGATCTGGCTAGTTGACAAATAAGTTCAACTTAACGACATCATAACGGACTATTGACTATAACTTGATACATGGGCATCGGGCGTGGCAACTTCAAAGCATTTGGTTGTAGTCAGTTTCCTCCGAGCAGATATTGACGATAGTATGATGCAAATGTTTGAGGAAAGTCATCAAACCAGGATAAAAAAGCCTTCGTGAGGCCTCTTAAGAATAATTGCGTGTGCTTTGATAGCCATGCATGCAAGGCTGGTTAAAGATATTCACAGAAAACACAAGTCAATTTTGTTAGCATTGAAAATACTTCCTTCCAGAACCCACCAGTGCCTTGCCACCGATCTGCACAATGTCTTTTGTCCCGTAGTTGTAACGCCAAGAACTGCGAATTGAGCATTGCGACTCTTTATTTCCATATTAACATTAGATTTATCACTCTGTCTGCGTGGAACACGTCAGTTACGGCACAATCAAGCGATCACAGTTTGCACGTGGCTGACATCACAAGGGACGGACAGGCTGGGCCAGAAAGCCTGGCTATTGCGTAATAAAAATGTGCGACTTCTGAAATCCCGAATACCTGGAAAACGAAACCGATTGAACTCAAGCATTCTAGTCAGTTTATGCCAAAATCGAAAACCATCACTGGCCTTGGATACTTCAGACAATAGCTAAGGTCACGAAGGCACAAATGTGGAAAGTGAGGTTGACGAATTCCGATGAATTATGAATGGTGGATGGAATAATTATGGTGTACATTAAAACGAGATAACCACAATGGTTTTGTCTTTTAGGGGCAGAAGTAGAGGTATTCTGTGTAAGCAGAGTAGTGCCTATGCGCTATGATAAAAGAGCCCTGTTAATAAAATCAGTGAATTTGTGAACAACATAAACCGGAAGTGTAGCCAACCCCCT
This sequence comes from Opisthorchis viverrini, assembly GCF_000715545.1. Classification (NCBI taxonomy): domain Eukaryota; kingdom Metazoa; phylum Platyhelminthes; class Trematoda; order Opisthorchiida; family Opisthorchiidae; genus Opisthorchis; species Opisthorchis viverrini. Next base: position 826,590 of record NW_008751688.1, on the reverse strand, counting down.
AGATGGTTGAACCAGAGACATGGTTAAGCGGAGCCTAGCGGATTTGCCTCAGAGATGGCTGGGCTCAGGTAATCTGAAAGTTTGTATTTAGAAGCAAGCATCTAAAGGAACCGAAAAGAGAGTGGGGGGTATAGAGAAAACATTTGCCGGATAGTATCGTAACGCCGTGCTATCGTTATACCATCATCGGTTACCTTACCGTTTTGTAGCAGATGCATTGGTTTTTCAACCGCGCATCATTGCGACTGATTTGAATTCTGACTTTTTCTTCGGTAGCTTGTCTTAGGCCGCCACTGTTTTTTCTGCATTGCCGATAAAAATTGAAGCTTGCTGCCTGGACGATCATGACTTATGTTTGTCCACAGTTGTACGCCGTTAAATATTGAGGTAAACGCTCGGCTAGCGCCAAGCCTCTCTCTAATTTTTTATGCAAATGTGTGACCCTGTAGCTTGTTGCAGGGTAAGCGTCGCTTCCTACCTCTACAGAACCGAGCTGGTTTCTCACTACGTCCAAACCTCTTAACAAAAGATTAAAAACGCTTTTGTCTACTTGTCCCAGGTAAAGTTGGAATGGCCTATTCTTCCGACTGGCGTTAAAAAAGGGCACCGTGTTACGCTATGAACAGTCCACGTACAATTTACAATGCGATGGAGCCCAAATTATAAAGTGAATTTGTCCCATTGGATGCACCGTGCTGAATTTCGGTCTTTCTCGTTAAAGTAGATAGTAGTATTGGTAGTTGTAGTAGTAACGTTTTTAAAATCAGTTAACGTCCATATTGTGCGCCTGTCGTGCTTGAAGTGGCCGGCAACTGGGGCAAAACAGTGTTGAAAACGTGCGCCAAAATTTGAAACCAGACCACTATTTTGAAAAGTTCATCAATAAGCATTAAGCTTGGTCACTTGAACATTCTCCTGCCTACCAGTGGTCGAAAGGGTCAGTCCACAGGCCACGAAGCAAGAAAACATAAGGTCTGTATTTTGCGGCCGGCATGTGGGTTAAAGCCTACAATTTTCGGTTTGCCATTTGAGCTCCATCCATCGCCGACGTCAATTTCCCGCGCTGCGGCGTACGCTTTAAGGAAGTTTGTTTCTGTATGATGCCTGTAGTGTTTCTGAATTTAAAGAATTACATTTGGTCCACTACAAGTTTTAGTCATTCCGTATTCAACCTAACCGCGATGATCACTGAAATGAACAAGTATTATTGTTGTTTTATACGCACTTACCTTTAATCCGGCATCAAGTGCCTCGTTACTGCGGTTCCTTTTGCACGGGATGTTCTGATATCCGAATACCGGGCTGTCACATCACTACTTCACCCTATGAATTAGAGTAGCTGCATTTTTCGGTTATTAGTCAGCCGCCTGAGGGCGTTGGTGCGTAACAATCACCACGAGCAATTCCTTTGGTTGCAGTGTGCGTCCATCTCGTACATCCTTCTGGGTTACCCCTCTTGGGATGTTTTATAAAGCGCTTTATTTCAGCCGTCGAAATGGTACACTCCCCTTATGAAGTTAGTATCAGAGCAGGCCACTATCTCAACGAATACAGTAAATATGTTACACGTAAGAGCATGCCACTCAGATTGCGCAAAATCACATGTGAACGTTCTACCGATCATATACCTTCTGTGATGGAGAACAAGCAGAGCACGCGCCCACAAACTACTAACAAACTGCGTTAAAAGGATTTGTCCAGAATACTGAAAAGCAAGGTTCACATATTCCGCACCATCCCATGAAACCGTAAAAGTCCTTGTGTTTCGTCGAAATTCGAGAGATTTGTCAAATAGCAGGATAGTACTGTCTTTTGGGTTCTGGGAAACATACGATTATACTGTGCGTCGACATTTGTAAACCAGTTTAGTTAAGGTCGACCGATAGATGGTTGGAGTTGACACAGACTCTTGTTATGAATGTCCCAGTAAAAACATTGTAGACACATTAGGCCTACTAGATTTCGCTGCTGCTGTGGCATGGAACGAAGGAAACACCTAGGTTCGAGGCCGAACGGACGGTCACCGTGAGTAGGTGGTCTGTCTAGTTCGCCGCAGGCATCACATCTGTATAAGTCACAAACGGCTTGGAGCAAGCTCGTCACAACAAAAGTATTTATCTCCCGTAAGAGGCCGAGATAGCGGCTGAACTGGCACACAGTACTGGACTTCACCACTTGTGTATTCGATCCAGAAGGACACTGGGTGCTATAAAACGACAGAATAAGAATTTTTCGAAGTCCCGCGTGCTCCTGATGGCCAGCTTTGCAAATGTTTGCGGCGTGGAAGAATGTACGATTAAATCCGTTGAATTTAAGAGGGACCAAGTCTTTCTCGGTTGCTACGTGGGCTACTACACTGGGACCACTACACTGTCGTGCACGCACTTGTCCGGCAAATCGCTGGTCTAACTCTGGTGTTCATCTATTTTCCGTTGAATGAGGAGGGTGAAAATTTTATAATATATAACAGAAAACTTGGCGTACCCTCGGATTGTACCGTCCAATAAGCTCTACAATTTTTACGTATAAGTAGCCATACATTTCAGTCTGCCGGTGTATGAAAGAAAACGGACCCATCGAGGATAGACAGCTAGGGTTTGACAAAGGTATTGCTTCACAAATCACCTACTCAACATAGTAAAAAAAGTTATTCTGACCTCTAAGAAGCCTCCCATCCCGCATACCACAGTCTATGGCTGCAAAGCTCGAAGAATAGTGTAGCAGTGCTCGGGTCATACAACGGGCCCAGGAGTTCTAGTGGGAAAAATCTCATGTGTACTCAACTAACTCCCACTTTCGTAAACAGTGACAATCTGTTCTTTCCACTTTAAACCATACCTAGAGGGGTGAAAAGTGAGCCCTTACTTTCGGCTGATGGTGTAAAACTTTTCTACGCACACTACATTGGAGGAATTTTGAGTACCGTCTCGATAGCGTCGGACTATGCTAGAACCTGGGAACTTTCAACAAATGCTAAGAAACACGAGACGATTACCGTCGCCAACAACTTAACGGTTTTCCAATGAGTTTGAGAGAATTCTGGCATAAACGAGGCAAGAGAGCTTGGAGGTGCACAGGCGATGTCATCTGGAGGCAAAGCACGCACGTACGACGTCGTTTAAGCCCAAATGAGCACACAAAATTGAACAGAACAAAACCAGCAAATTCCATTTCCACACTGCGTTGAAGCACGCGCCCACTTAAAAGGCCTGGTGCAGGTGCAAAAACCATGCCTCAGGAGAAATGCAGTGACTCTCGAATACGTCTCAACAAAATTGAACATGAGATGCATAGAGAGAGTAGGAAGCATGAAGTTGTGTCCTTTGAGTAGTATGCTTTCGCTTCTTTGCTCCTCGATAGCGGTCGGACCTGCCCGTACTTCAAGTCGGAGGATGGGGCGCACATGAGCCACCGGACAAACTACTTCAGGTGGAGCGAGGTTTGAGCTTCGTAAGAAGTCCTCCGGTGACATTATTTCAAAAAGACCCAAGCACGGCTAACGACCCATACCTCCAAAGGTTATTTTCACCGGCTGGCACTTCATAGCAAGCGAGGCAACATTCCATTACGGAAGAACCGAAAGGGTCCTGCTGCTATTGCGGGAAATAATACGTCAGGGCAGATTCAGACCTACCTCCACTGTATCGCGATCAGGAGCTATCTTGCCTTTTTGTACTAGTAGGAGCCCCTAAACCCCCGTTTTGAGGGGCGAACAAGATCCTTGGACTCTGCCACTCCTATATCTTTGATCAAGTCCCAACCACCGCCAGCGCGAAAAATACTGGAGTCTATTCCGAAAGCTCTACAGTAAGAATGCACAAGTTGGGTGCCGTAAATTCGGACCCCGTGTGACACAGACTACTCAACTACCCAGACACCGGAACCCATCAAAGACCCAACGAAAAAATTCTGTAGAGGACCAAGATCACTCAGAGGCTACGGTCCTGATATCTGCAGCAGGACGAAATGCGAAAACCTTACCCATCTCTCTGACAAGCCGTAATGGAAACATACCACTGATGGTGTCTCGGACACCTAATGTTCTTATCGTAGAGTATTATTGTATTTTTGCACAATCTCTCAGTTCTCCCATTTTCCAGTATTGTAAACATACCATTCAATAAACCAGCAGGCTGTCTTCACACCGCTGTCTTAATCCAGGCCAAGTACCATACCCGATTTTGATCACCACGTGCACTTGGTGCAAGAATCTCACCCAATGTTTTCTCCGTGGTTGATGAGCCTTCATCCCTCAAAAGCTACTGTTGGAATGGCCAGTTCCTCCATCATTTATTGCCTGATAGGATGAAATAACTTTGTGATTATTTCTGTTTGTCCGGCTGCTCTCGGAATACTAGTCGTTTTTCTGATGGGGAACAACCAGCGTAAGGCTACAAAATCAGTCCATTCCTCTAGTAAATTTTCTTACCTGAGAGGGTGTTCCATCAAGACTTACACTTTCAGGCACCGCTACCTCGCTTGTCCAATCTACTTCATCTACTTCTCTTCAAAAAAATTCCGAAGTATTTTCTTAAAGTTCTTTTACAATCTCAGCCGGCCGACCACTCGTGCGAGCCCTTACATTGTTGATTTAAGCCGCGGACACGCAGACGCTTCTCTTTGTCCACAGTGGTTGCATTCCGGAGCACTCTTCTTCAACCATGTGTGTGCGCGCTGCCGCCCCACAGTTTTGAGCTAACGCTTTACTGAGTCCGCGAATATCTATCTCTACACCCTGGGGGAATCTATTATTCACCATCAGTTCTCTATCACGAACGTTCGAAGCACCAGTCGTCAAAATCAGCTTTGTGCTTCGTGAGTGTCTAGGACAGACAACTTTGTGGCCTGAGCAATGGCTCGCTTGGCTCTTTCGAAAGCGGCAATGGCGGCGGGGGCAAAGTAACAGGTTTTTCTTTAGAGCTAAGTAAATCGGTCAGTGGCTGCAAAATATCTGCACAGTGAGGGATGAATCGCAGGTAGTGGTCGATGATACCTATGAAACGACGAAGTTGGGCGAGAGTGATGGATATGGGAAAAGACTCTAGGGCCAAAATGCGATCGAGTAATGGTGAAATACTTGTGGCGTCAATGCGGTGGCCGAGAAAATCCAGGCTAGTAACACCGGATAAGCATTTGTCAATGTTCAAACGTATGTTGTAAGTGGAAAAACGTTCAAACACAGCTCTGTCCAGTTACGGAGGCGCTAGCCACTAAAACATCGTCAAGGTAGGCATGCACAAACGGTAAGCCAAGTAAAACCTCGTCTGTGGAACGTTGAAACGTTTGGACTGCATTTCGACGACCAAAGGGCATACGCGTGAATTCGAAAAGGCCAAACGGTGTTGTGTTCGCTGTTTTAGGAATGTCATCCGGAGCTGCGGGTATGTGGTAGTATGCTCCCTCGAGATCGAGTTTGGAGATGTTTGTCTGGCATAGGGTACTTGCGAAATCATGGATATGTGGGATGGGATACCTGTCTGGGATAGTAGCGTTATTGAGAAAACGGTTATCCCCACAGGGTCTCCAATCAGCTTTAGGTTTCCTAAGTAGGGGTGATGACCAATGACTCGCTGAAGGGCGAATGATGCTGAGTTCCAGCATGTGTTGGAACTCGTGTTTTGTGATTTGTAGCTTATCCGGATGAATTCGGCAGGGGTTGGCATGGACAGGTGGACCTCTTGTCTGAATGTGGCGAACGACGGAATAAGTGACCGGTTGGGTGTACTGACATGGATGAGTGAGTTTTGGAAAATCCTTAGGTATGTCAGCAAAATGTGAATCCGGTAAGATAACTCGGATACCTTTGGATGAAGTTGGGGCACTGATTCCGTTGACTGAGAGAAAATAAGCGTGTCTAAGAGACGTTTGTGTCGCACGTTGACAGGTAGATTGTAATGGGTCAGGAAATCTGCACCGATGATGAGTGGTTGGACGTCGGCCAAAAGGAAGATCCACTTGAACGCACGTCGCAATCCGAGATCAAGGGTGAGGGAACGTTCGCCGCATGTAGCGATGCGGGTACCGTTAGCGGCTTGCAAGGAGAAAGAAGGAGAATCGGGAAGTGGATTCTTATGTGGTATCACACTAAATTCAGCTCCCCTATCTACGAGGAAACGTAGACCACTTGAACGATCGGTGATGTGGAACAGGCGGCTAGTGCAAGGAGGGCCACAGACGTTCAGCGCCGTTACTGACTGCCCGGGGTGTTTAAAAGGTGTGTTGGAACGCGGCTTGAAGGAACAAGGTGTTTGACACTTGCGTGCTTTTGGGCCATAAGTTTGGTTTGTAGGCGATCGGTCAAGGCATTAAACTTGGCTTGTAGGTGCGATATAGAAGCAAGAAGCGGGTCGGAATCTGTAGTGGGCGCAGGGCGGGAGACGGAGTTTACGGGGTTACTGGGGTTTTGTGTATCCTATCCGTCATTTGGGCTAACTGCTCCAGGCTGTGGTCGTCAACGAGAGCACTGATGACGTGGGACATGGAGGGTGGAAGTTTGTCGAGCCACAGTTGGGCCATGATTTCCACCACCAGCTTACGGCCGCAGAGGAGACTGCACATGTGGCGAAGCAGTTGTAATGGCGATCTGTCCCCAAGTTCGACAGTGGTGAATAGATCCCGTAGCATTTTGTTTTCTGACTTCCCTGTCCTACTTATGACGGCCGCTCGAGGGGCGTCACACGGGTTTTCCTTGGGAATATCTTCCAATAGATCTTCCACTTCTGTTGCTACATCACAAGGAAGATGCTGGACAACATAGGAAAATTGCGTGGCTTGGGAAGTGATGCGTCGGGTGTTAAAAACGGCCTCCACCTGGTGAAACCATACCCTGGGGTCGCTTGGATTGTAGTCTGGTAAACGTATGCTAATTGCCTTCTCCAATAAATCCGCTGAATCAAAGTGTGCCTCCGTAATTACCTGGCAAAAAAACAAAATTACGACGACTTGAAAGGAAAAGATTTCAAAAAATATTTAGAAATAATCGGGCTTAACATATTTTTAGTGATCTGGCTACCCAATAAGTTAGTTTACCAGGAGTGTGTGGCAAAGAAATAAAAATAATTACGCTAGTTTGGGTATACAAAAATAAAGAAATGAAGAGGTCAGGTGGAACAGACTCACTAACAATTGTTCTCTTTAAAATAGTTCGTCGTTGTCCCAGCTCAGCGAATAAACAGTAATCCAATTATGTTGGTCCAGAGGTCTTCTTCTGAACAGTTCCCACATTTAATAGATTCCGAAAATGGTCTGCAATGTTTTAGTACCAGAGTTAATACATGAGGCTCGCAAATGACCACTGCAAGCGCGAGCGAAATCAGACGACAGAGTCGAGGCACGTGACCACGCCTGTATTATGTGAAATTGTACAAGTGCACGTTTTTGTAGTTTTTCGTACTCAAACAAAAACCGATTATGCAGTTGATGAAATACGTAGTGTTATAATTCGTTATCTGCATACGTATATATATATATATGTCCTCGAGACTTTGGCTCCCTTTTTGCGTATATGCCTGGCACATACATCAATGACTGAAAATTGAAATACACACCAGAAACTTATGCACTGAGGTTAGTCTATAGACAAGTTTCAACTAAAGTTCGATGCATTTGGGAGCTTTCTGGTATAAGTAGACATGCAAACATATACCATATTTTCGCGGAAATTATCCTTCAATATTTTTGGGTTTAATGGAAATTCGCATATATAAGTGAGGATTGGCATCCCCGGAATTCTCTACTACCAACTTCAAATAAAGCCGGCATCGACCTGCATCCATATCACAAACAATCGATAAAGCAACGCATAAGACTTAAGAATATCGTGAATCTTTCTCCATGTCATTTCCACTCTATTTCGCGCTCGCGTTGGTCGGTGGTTTTGTTTATCTCTCTTGGTCCCCGTTGGCGTATTATTTTCAAATGTAGTCGACGCTTGACCGGTCCACGTTTTCCCGTTCCGCATTTGGTTTATTCTCCGGATGTGAGGATAATTATGTGCTGCTTTTGTGCAAGCGAACTGTAGCCTGACATAAGTGTGGCCTTAAAACCACGGGCAACTAGAAAAGCCACAAACAGGCGCGCAAAGAGTCCTCAACTGCTGTTTAGGGCAGATGGTGACGACACTTCTGGGTGAGCTGTGCCACGCAACAAGGGGAGTGCTGTCGCGTGGTAGTGCTGCCCTCCACTTGAACAACTTTCCTTCGTATCCCCGCCCGTTGTTGGGGTGGAAGGCGTAAACTGGTGCAGTTGAACCGCTTTCAAAAAGTGGGTGGTTTGGGATTATGCTCTTTAATACGTCCGTACAGATCTGGTACTTCTATGCGTCTTTCACAGGCCAAAGACCGGCAGTCATCTTGACCGTTTACTACGTTCAGTATGTTAGTAGTCCTTTCCTAACCTAGCTTGAACCACCTGCTGAGCATACTTCAAAGTTGTTCTGGCGTACACGGCATGCGGCACCTTGAAACATGCGGGCGCTAGTTAGGGGAAGGAACATTCGATCATCTTGACATTGCGTACCTTTTGTGCAGTTTTCTTGTGGTGGACTGAGAAGTGTATGTTGGAAAACAGCTAGACGCCTAGATCCTTTTACGGATCCAAGGTGGATATTACTGAATGTCCTCCAGCACTATACAGCATGGAGTCGTCTCCATGCTAGCCACCGAACGACATATGTACGCAAACGGCAGTCTGGCGCCCAGCGTTATAATGCATTCCAGGAGTTGAGGTCTTCAGCGAAGAAGACGATTGGACCCACCGTAACTCCCAGCGGATGATTGACGTGAATTGAAAAAAAAAACAGTGGCCCGAGGCAAAATTAAGGGACTCTCACGTGCTGACGAGGTAGAGGAGTAACTACCTAGATTCACCCGGAAGGTCAGCCATGGATGAAATGTCTCGGTCCACCGCAGTACTGCACTTTGTCGTATCATTTGGGCTTATGTAATCTGGGGATGTGGAGATCGGGGGCCTCCGCTAAGTCGGGAAATGTGGCATGGGGATGGGCCCCTCGGCCTTTACTTGTGTCAAACATCCATAAGAGCATTTTCAAAATGCAAGAGCGGCTGGGTATGAGTCTGCGTTGCACCGGCGAATCTAGGTTGACCTAAGGCTGTCATTGTTGTGGTGGTTGGACTTCAGTGCGGCAATGATCCTGTGGGTTGCAGGTACTGCAAATTACTTCCATAGGGTTCAAACGCACCCGAACGGTGAACGGGGAGAAGCCCGACAAAACAGCGCGTATCCATCCTGTGACAAATAGCATAATTTTACGATCTAGGCGTAAAGTCTTGGTGCCCTTCGCGATAGGAGTACAAAGGCAGTAGGTCTACATCAGACAACCAGCATTTCCATATTCATGGAAGCAGTGGTGATGGCTTCCCCCGAAGAAGAACGGATTCCCAAAGGCCCGTCATGAAAGCCGCACGCTCTGATCACCCAACGGTTGACGGTGACCGCCGACGCATTATTCAATAAAGATGATCGTTCAGCTGTAATATCCTTTCGGTGCCTAGCCGTCATGTCTTCAGAAGGAAGCACGAGGGCTGGGATACTGCCAGGTCGCCCATGCCTAGACAGGGGAAGTCGAGAGGCAGAGGTCGGGTTCGGACCACGGACCTTCAATGTGGTCGAATTATTCCTGAAACCAAAATGCATGGAGCTGCTCAGGGTGCATGCTATGACAGCTGCATAATGAGTCATGTAGTTGTGGCGTACTGTTGGCGTCCTCGGACAGGGTCAACCTCTTTCAACTAAGTGGTTCGCACTGTTGCGCCATTGGCTTTGGGAAGAGCCCCTCAAGAAAACCCTACCAATCGCTACAGCGACGGAAAGACGACCACACCGTAGTATGGCGGCTTCGGCGCCTCCACAACCCACTGAACAATACTGGGAGTGTCCGTGCGACAATCGCAGGGTCTTATACTAGGTTGGTCAATGGTTGGAGGTTTGACAAATGGTCTCCTGACCTTCTGGTTTGAGGGTTGGAACATGTTTGGTAACCTGATTTACGGGAATGGCTACTCACTTGCATTTCTCTCTAAACACCGCTGCTTTGCAACTCAATCAGTTCAATTTATTGCCCATAGATCGTATACCGTAGGCACATTAGTTCCGGTTACCACAGTTTCGGTCATCAGAAAACAGGAGTGTGGGAAGTACACCAGAGCCTTCAACGCGATGATACGTCTGGTTAGTTCGGATAGTTCGCCTTAAAAGCGATAGCTTTGATGCATGAGCACCATTGACTGCGCGACCGGGCCATTTCTGCCGATGTTATTAGTGACTAGAGTCCCGGGGTCCCCATCCGGGGAGGCGTTAGCTGTCGACCCGACTCAGTTTACTGGTTGCGGTTTTCACAATTTGTTGGAGCGCAAATTTATTGACCAGGAAGCCCGTGGTTTGAACCCGACCTCCGCCTCTCGAATTCCGCTGTCTAGGCTTGGGTAACCTGGCAATGCCCCAGCCCTCGTCCAACCTTCGGGTGGCGTGGCAGTAATGGCAACAAAAGGGTGCTGCAGTTGAACGAACGAAATCAATCTTCAAGCCTTGACGGCCAGCCTCTGGCTAGCTATATGTGCGCACTCTGAAGCAGCCAGGAAAAGCTGTTCTTGCTCTAACACGACTCGCTTGAGATCAATCTGTGTTGTGTATCAGAAACAGGAATTCAAGACAACTACAGTGGTTGAGCTAATTACCCCATCGCCTTCCAATCGGTTCCGGCTACGAAATAGCCGACGCCATCAAAGACGGGTTTAGTGATGCCCTGAGCGCCCTGGTGCGGCGACCTAGAAAGTCATATCGTGGTGGTTGCCGGAGATATGAATGCACAAGTGGGCAGGTTTAGCGTATCGGAGACTCAATTAGGAGGACGACATGGATTGGACTCGTTACGTACTGACACTGGTGAACGATTACTTCAGCTATGTGCTGATCGCGGGCTGTTTTTATACAGTACGAACTTCCGAAATAGCCGAAATCGTCTGGCCACTTGGTGTCCTCCAACGGCAGGCTGGCCACAAACTCAAATCGACCACATTGCCATCAGTTACCGATGGCACGGATCCATAACTTACTGCCGGTCGTTTTGGAACACATTTGTGGACTCTGACCACTCATACTGGGACGAGATTGCCACCTCTTTGCATAGTGCTGGGAATTTTTTCGTGGCACGACCCAACCAGGCGCACCCAAGCACTGGATATCAGACCGAACGGTGGCACTACTTAAATCTGGAAGAAATATCCCAGCCGGTCCCGCGATGCGAAGAGTCATCATACGTCAAGTGAAAGTGAGCTTGCAATCCGACCGTGAGGTATGGTGAGCACAGAAAGTCAAAGAAATGGGAGAGGCCCAGAAAACCGGTAATGCCCGAAGATTATTTCAGTTGATCCCTGTGACCGGTCCCCAGAAACCACCTGTGAGTGAAACCATCGAGCATCAGAATGGGACGGCCATCTCGAATAAAGAAGAATGCCTTGACTGGTGGGCTGAATACTCCGAACAACTGTCGTGGCCACCAGCCAGCACTCATCTAGATCCCACAGGTGAAGTAGAACCCTGGACGGTGAACGTGGAACCACCTACGGCCTCGGAGGTTTACGACTGCATATGTTCTCTCAGGCGCCACCGAACTCCTGGTCCGGATGACCTTCCACCTGCACTGTTCGAAGACGGGTGAACTCCTCAGTCAGCGCTTGTCTGATCTGTTTGCTTGCATTTGGGAAACGGAGCCTGTCCCAGACAACTGGGGTGAATCGGTGATAGTGTCCGTTTTCAAAGAAGGCGCGCGTAGTGAGTATGGTAACCACACGGTGGTCAGCTTTACCCCGGTCGTAACAAGACTGTTGGCGTCAATTGTGCTTCGTCAATTGGCTCGTGAGACACTGACTCGAGAGCACCCAGCGGGATTTCGGCCTGATATGGGTTGTGTTGACCAAATCTTCACACTGCGTCAGGTGCTAGAACAGCGCCATACGTATAAGCGACCGACAATTCTAGTATTCCTGGATTTCCGAAGCGCATTCGACTCGGTTGATCGGTCTGTTCTTCTTGAGACGCTTGCGCACCAAGGAATGCCCCGGAAGTTTGTAAACAAAACCCTGGTGTTCAAATAGCCTGTGAAGAAAACCTTATCGATCTGGAATATGCAGACGACATCGTTCTCATGTTCGAAGAGACGGAGAAGGCGCAAGTATTCTTGGATGAACTGACCAAAATCATTCCGTCCTTTGGTATGCTCTTTGCACTTGAGACGTTTAGAATGAGTCCGAGAACGAGTTAGAACAGAGTTGGGGTTTTCGAGAATAAGCAACTTTTTACTTGTCTAAGAACAAGCGTACATGAGCTGAAATGAACATACAAAGGCTCAGTAAGAGGATATATGGTAAGTATAAAAATAAGCACACAAAAATCATGACATTCATCCTGACAGTGTTTGAATAGGCACATATGAACTGACGTAGACAGGAGGTGATGTACTAAATCAAGCTTCTCTGTTCCTCAAACTGTAAGGATGAATACGTCGCTGTTGTTCTAGAATTCCAGGATAACTCGGTTGGTGTTCGGAGGACAGTACCGAAGAAGATTCAGATGCTTGAGAGCTATTGGGCTGATGTCCGGTTATTTCACTCGTATCTGGGTGTTCGGTATCCCCATAGGATTCAAACATTGAGAACATTGTCAGTTGTATTCTGAACCGCTGGGGCTAGACGGCGAAGGGACACGATTTCGACTCTTCCGTCTCGATGGGCAATGTGTACGTAGTGTGGGTTGCAGTTCAGAAGGTCAACTTCTACTCGTGGTTGGTACTTGAATGACCTATCACCTCGTTGCAGCAGAACTGGACCAGTGATGGTCAACCAGGATTGCAACGTTATTTCAAATGTTGAGCGACGTGCGTAGTGGAACAAACGTTCGTGTGGAGTACAGTTAGTGGCTGTACATAACAATGATCGGTGGCTGTGTAGAGCATCAGGGAGTACCGATTCCCAACGAGAAGGCGGGAGATTGTGAGATTTCAGCACTAAGCTTATTGTTTTCCAGAGGGTACCGTTGAGACTCTCAACTTGACCGTTACACTGGATTATAAGCCGATGTATGACTCATAGCAACACCTTTTCCCAGAAGAAAGCTATTGATCTCAGACCACATGGACGATGAGCCTCTGTCGGGATGGATATAGCCTGGCATTCCGAACAGACAGAAGATCTGTGAGGCAGTCAATCACAGTTGCTGAGGTTATATCCGCGCACCCAAATGCAAATGGGAATCTAGAGAACTCGTCAATTATTGTGAGTAAGTAGCGGTTGCGTGTATTAGATGGCAAAGGACCTTTAAAATCCAAACTCAGACGTTCAAAAGGTTGTGTTGCTTTAATGAGTCTACCAGAGGATTTCCAAAATCTTGGCTTCAGTTCAGCACACACTTTGCAGGAGGAAATGACGCGCTTGACATCGTCGACGGAGTAGGGGAGATTCTTG
>NW_008751688.1:811827-812764 GCF_000715545.1 Opisthorchis viverrini | reverse complement strand
ATTGAGTGTCCTCGAGAAAAAGGCCACCGGTCGACGGTTTTGGCTTAGGGATGGCGCTATAGCCACATCGGAGGCATCCGTTTCAACAACCAAAGGCTCGTTATAACCTATTGTAATTAGTGTAGCATTTTCTAGTTCGTTCTTTAGGTTGTCGAAGGCCAACTCGACGTCGGTAGGTAGAGGGAATGTTTTATTCTTTACCAGTTTGTTGATTTTGTCAGAAAATAAGGAAATCCAATGAGCGTAATATGCAAACATACCGATGACACGTTGCATTTCCGTGGTAGTACGCGGAGGAGGTAACTGACGGATGGGTTCCATGCGTTCAGGGTCTGGCCTTATGACACCCTTTGAAACCTCATAACCTAGGAGGCGGACGACTTTTGAAGAAGTGACTGTTTTGTCATCATTGAGAGTGATCCCATACCTCCTCGTAGCTCTCAAAAATGACTGGAGATTGAGGTCGTGTTCCTCTTGGGTCTTGTCACAAATAGTCACATTGTGTATGTAGGCATACGTGCTTTTCAGCTTTTCAGTCGTAATGATATTGTTAATAGTTCGCTGAAAACGCAACACCGTTTGTGACACCGAAGGGTATGTGACAAAACTGAAACAGGCCACCACATGCTTCGAATGCTGTAAAAGGTTTGTCGGATGCAGCGATGGGGACTTGATGGTAAGCGGACAAGAGGTCTAATGTACTACAGACCTCGTAGTGCTAAATTTCCTCAATTATTTTGTCCAAGCGCGGCAGAGGTTAAGCGTCCAGATATGTGAACCGGTTGGTAGTTTGGCTGTAGTCAACAACCATCCGGCGTTTGTGATTGATACCCTTGGTAACCAAAACCTGCGCTCTCCAGGGAGACGTTGACGGTTCGATGATGCCTTCTTGCAATAAGCGGTCAACTTCGGCGCGAATGAATTTTTCATCATCCGG
>NW_008751688.1:810243-811484 GCF_000715545.1 Opisthorchis viverrini | reverse complement strand
CGTTGAGGAAACTACAAGAATTCCCCGTATGGGCTAGAGCACGGAGAGCGATGCCGTTGACTTCGATAATTGCGATGGCATGTGCCTGGCAGGTAGGAGCTGCTGCAACGAATAGTGACGATAAAGTAGGCTTCGTTGTACAACTTGTATGGAACTTGGTGTTATTTTTTGAACGGCACTCGCGGCAGAAGTGACCGCGTTTACCACGAAGGTTGCAGGCGGCTTCTCGAGTGGAGCACTCTGGACGAGGAAATAACATGTCTGAATAGATTTTACAGCAGCAGTGGTCGGATCAACACGCAGTTCAGGATTCTGTGAAATTGGTGGAATCGTAGAGCAAGATATGGGTTCGTTACTAACATATGACTGTTTGTGAGCCTATTTGAGGGATCTAGCCAGCTGATATGTTTGGTCTAGAGTGAGTTCGCTCTGTGCTTGAAGTTTCTCGCGAATGGATGTGGACGCCAGGCCGTTAATTGTAGCATCCCGCACGCACTCATCTTGATATTCAGTTGCAGACAGATTTAAACTCAGTCTTTGCCTGATGATTTCAGTTTTTGTACGAACTGATCAATATCTTGTCCACTCTCCTGCTTGTAGGTCTGCAGCAGGTAGCGTGCATATATGACATTTTTCGGATGGACATATAATTTCCGTAACGTGTCGATTACAGATTCATAGTCGGTGTGATCAGCGATGTGATCGTATACTAGCGGATCCACAAAGTGGATGAGACTTTCAAGTTTGTTGGGTTTAGAAGATTCGACAGTTTTCAGATATATTTCGAAGGTACGAAACCAGTGATTCCAGCGTTTTGCTGCATCTGCGGAGTTAGTGTCTGCGTCGAAGAACCGAGGTCGTAGTTCTGGGTCCATTGTGTTCTTAGACAAGTAAATAGTGACGTTTAGAATGTGTCCGAGAACGAGTTAGAACAGAGTCCAGGTTTTCGAGGATAGGCAACGTTTTACCTGTCTAAGAACAAGCATGCGTGAGCTGAAATGTACATACAAAGGTTCAGTACGATTATATGTGGTAAGTATAAGAATAAGCACACAAAAATCATGACAGCACCTACACAGTGTAAGGTCATGCTTGTGGACGTGCAGTCACTGAACACGCCACTTACAATCCGGTGAGAGGTACTGGAAGTTGTGGAGCGTTTTACGTATCTTGGAAGTTGTATTAGTTCTGACTGTAGTGTGACAGATGAGGTGAATGCACGAATCTGCAAGGCTCGGGCC
>NW_008751688.1:730427-804845 GCF_000715545.1 Opisthorchis viverrini | reverse complement strand
AATTATATATATATATATATATATAACTAGACGAACCTTATGGTTGTACGGCAGTGAAGCATCAGTGTCAACACTGATCTTGCTGTCTTTGATGACACTGCTTCTTCGTGAGTCAGACTTTTGAGTCTAAGGCTCAAGGTGGGATACATCAACCGAATCCCACTCTCTCGGCCCGAGCAACTGGGAAGTATCATTTGCCCCCACAGTTCTGTGTCCACCGATGTTCTTCCCTAACCCTTTCCCACCACACAAGCATACGTTGCTGGGTCATTTGATTGCCTATTAACACCTTCCTAAATCCATGAGATCCTTCCCACATATTACATCCGTACTCTGTCAAATCTTCAAGCGGACGATGCTCGCCAAAACAAAAAAATCGTTCAGCTGTAACACCCTTTCGGTTCTAAACTACCATGCCACCAGTAGAAAGCACCAGGGCTGGGATACTGCCAGGTTGCCCAAGCCTAGACGGGGGAGTCGAGAGGCAGATGTCGGGTTCGGACCACGAACCTTCTGGTCAATAAATTCGCGCTCCAACCACGGGCCATCTCGCCCCACTAAAACATACTTCCTTAAAATTGATGTATACTGTCTCTGAAACACGTATACAAGATTCATGCTTGTTTACACATCTCAAAGCTTCGAGGACGAGCTCACCTCTTGCATTTCTCCCTCCGTGTTTCCGCTGATCCAGAGGCGACGACTCGTGGAATATATGGTGTGGGCCTGGCACTCAGCCCTAGACCTGAACCCGCTTTTCTGGATTGGATCCCAGTAAATGGTCGTCTGCGCCGTCCGGTTATCCAACACAGCACCTCTCGACATGAAAAGCAGTGTCTGTTTATAGTGTCGGCTTATGCCTCAAAGACGCGTTCTGATGCTGAGAAGGATACTTTCCATAGAGTTATCCGGGTACATCCGTCAAGCAAGGAGCACTGACATCGTGATCCTTGTGGGTGATATGGATACCCAAGTCTGTCATCTAAGCTCATTCAAGTCACATTTGGGTGGTCGATTCGGGGTCGATGCTGGTCGCGCGGACAACGGAAGGCGATTTCTCTATCTGTGTGCTGGTGATCAACTGCTTCTGGCCAATACGAACTTTCAACATAAACGTTCGCATCGCGTAACCCGGCGGCCACTAACTACCAATCAACCGCTGACCAAGTTGGACCACGTAGCCATCAGCCACCGGTGTAGAGCTACAGTCTAAGAATGCCGTTCCTTCTGGGACACAAATTGATTCCGTTTACGCCATGGTGTTATGTCTGACAGTTCGTTTTCCTTCGGGCCCTCGCAAGTCAGCAAGAAGCATGCTAACTAACCATATTTGATAACCATCTTCGATAACGCAGCGAGCAAACGGTAATATGAGTGGACTATGACGATGGCCCAGCGGTTAGAACGCGGGTTTACCGACCAGAAAGTTCGTGTTTCGAACCCGACCTCTGCCTCTCGACTTCCCCTGTCTAGGCTTGGGCAACCTGGCAGTATCCCAGCCCTGGTGCTTTCTACTGGTGGCATGGTAGTTTAGAACCGAAAGGGTGTTACAGCTGAACGATTTTTTTGTTTTGGCGAGCATCGTCCGCTTGAAGATTTGACAGAGTACGGATGTAATATGTGGGAAGGATCTCATGGATTTAGGAAGGTGTTAATAGGCAATCAAATGACCCAGCAACGTATGCTTGTGTGGTGGGAAAGGGTTAGGGAAGAACATCGGTGGACACAGAACTGTGGGGGCAAATGATACTTCCCAGTTGCTCGGGCCGAGAGAGTGGGATTCGGTTGATGTATCCCACCTTGAGCCTTAGACTCAAAAGTCTGACTCACGAAGAAGCAGTGTCATCAAAGACAGCAAGATCAGTGTTTCTTTCGGGTGCATGGTAGTTTGGCACCGAAAGGGTGTTACAACTGGCCGATTTTTTTGTTTCCTGATTCCGACTCCTAGTGATAAGAATAGGAATAGGAATAGTGAGAAGACGAAACCTGGGACAACTTTGATTCTCTTGACCTTGAAAAATGCCGGAAGTTCCTTAGCAAATAAAGAGGTTTCTTGGGGATATTGGCATCCTTAACACCCCTTGTGAAAAGTCACTAACAAGCTCGACGTGGGTCGACCTGGATAGGTTCCGGCTGGCAGCGGCGTCGATCTGTCCACCGCCTGGGAAGAAGTGCTGGATCAAACACTGATCTGCTGGTCGCACACTCTTCTTTCGAAACTGCATCAGCTTTCAGTTCAAAGGTATCGGGCAATACGTCCAACGGTACGGTACCCGAACATACCGGAGTTTCCCGTATGCTGTTAAAGCGGAGTTGGTTTTGATGTCCGGTCCAGGTGTCTTGACCAATCAACACGTACATCACACTACATCATTAGACTAGGCTCATCATCGTCATTGTCAGCTTACTTGTCGTACAGTGGTTGTAGCTGCCACAATTTCGTTCACCGATGATTCGGGGAGGTGGGGTAGGTAGCTACGCATAGGAGGCGGAGGCTGATAAATTAGTGCGTAGATACAGCACTGTAGGTGAACTGTTAAGTGGGGTAATGGGGCAGGGAGCTATGCATTGAAGGCAACAGCTTGGATGCATGAGCACCATTGAGGGTGCGACTGGGCCATGTCTGACAATGTCTATAGCCATTGATGTGGCCCGTTTCCGGGTCTCCATCCAGAAAGACGGCAATGACCAGCGCAGCTGAGTTTGGTGGTAATGGCTTTTATACTTCGCTGCCAAGTCACCACTTGGCCGCCTCTAGCTCTCTTCCACCTTTCACGTGGTTGTGCGAAAAGAGCCCTTCGAGGAAGTTGATCGACTGGCATACGCACGTGGCCAAGCCAGCGCAACCGATGCAGTGTGATTAGTTCATCTATCGAGGGTGAGTTATTTCTCCCGAATACCATTGGACGTACTTCAGCATTGCTGTTCCGGTGTTCCCACCAGATTCTGGCAATGCTCCGAAGACACTGATGGTCAGCTTGCCACTCTCATGCACCTCGACTCAGTTGGCATCATGGAAGAATGCACAGCTCTTGGCGTATGGCCCATAAGTACCTCTGCAGGTGGTTCGCTTTATGCATCGATAACGGATGTTGAAAATTGACGTCTGCTTACCGAATATTTGCGAAAGCGTGTGAACCGTTTCGTCAAAAGTGCAGTCACGTGGGTTCTTTGGAAGAATATAATTAGCGTACTTATCATGCTCTGCGGGTCCCAGTTTGCGGAGCAGGAGGTGAGCCCTCCAACTATCATCCTGAATTAAAAAGTCGACCCTGAACAGGTCTCTAAAGCGACGGAGCCAGGCATCAAATGTTATGCCAGCCGAGGGTTCATAGCAAAACTCGTTGATACTGCCGTCAGCCGACTGTGGGACGCTCGACAAGGCCGGTGAAGCCAAAGATGTAGCTGATAGTCGCTCCGTAAGTACTTATATGAGTTGCAGGCTTTGTTGAAACATTACTTTGAGTTGATCTGCCTCCATCTTGCGTCGCAAATATGTTATGGTTCCGATAACGCAGCGACCAAACGGTAATATGAGCGGGTTGCGACGATATTCTATCCATTTTCATTTTCCATGAATCTGGGGGGTGTCCTCGCGACACTCAGTCAGTCTCCAGGTTGGCCAATAGTTAGAAGTCTGACGAACACAGTCTCCTGGTCTTCAGGTTGGGGGTTGGGACATATGGCGACTTCTTCCGTAGAAATGGTGATGCACTTGCATTTCCCGCCAAACACCGCTGCCTTGCGGTTAGGCTTTTGAGCCAAAGGCTTTGGTTGAGGACTCTAATCGTCCTCCTGTCTAGATGTGGGCGCCTTGGAAGTATCCCAGCCCTCGTACAACCATGACATTCACGACTAACAATTACTGCTGACGCCTCCTTTCTCTTTCACATACTTTTTCTTCCCCCTCTCCCCACCCCATTAATAACTCTCTCCTTGTAGGCCCAGCACTTAGGACTGATGCTTCCATCCGTCATGCATCGGTTTTGCGTGCAGCATCTGGTCGTCACATGATGCCGACATTTCCAGGTATCTCCAAATCAGTCCACAAGCCTCGACACCCAGTCTCTCTGGCCGCGTTCAATTTCCGCACTCTGAAGCAAGCAGGACAACAAGCTGCTCTTGCACTTACACTGGACTCGCTTGGCATTGATGTGTATTGTATCTCAGAAACGAGAATTCAAGATGCAAGTATAGTGATTGAGCTGTCCGCCCCGTCAGTCTCCATTCGCTTCCGACTGCGCACTTCTGGTGATCCAGAGGCTACTGCGGCGCAATGCGTAGGGGTTGGTATCGCGCTAAGTCACCGGGTGGAAATATCCTTCCTTGGTACCTGTTGATTGTCGACTCCGTGCAGTTCATCGGGCAACATGTGTGAAGGAGTCTCACGAGCGGGAAGTTTGTAGATGTCTGTTTATCGTGTCTGCTTACGCCCCAACTGACTATCTCCGACGCCATCAAAGACGGGTTTGGTGATGCCCTGAGCGCCCTGGTGCGACAACCTAGAAACTCATCGTGGTGGTTGCCGGAGATATGAATGCACAAGTGGGCAGGTTTAGCGTATCGGAGACTCAATTAGGAGGACGACATGGATTGGACTCGTTACGTACTGACACTGGTGAACGATTACTTCAGCTATGTGCTGATCGCGGGCTGTTTTTATACAGTACGAACTTCCGAAATAGCCGAAATCGTCTGGCCACTTGGTGTCCTCCAACGGCAGGCTGGCCACAAACTCAAATCGACCACATTGCCATCAGTTACCGATGGCACGGATCCATAACTTACTGCCGGTCGTTTTGGAACACATTTGTGGACTCTGACCATGCGCTCGTCCGGAGTCGCTTCTCCCTATTTTTCCCAGGACCGCGTAAGGTGCGGACAAATGGCTTGGCATCTGAACGACTGACAGATCCGGGTGTTAGGCGAACTTACTAGAATCGTCTTCTAGAGTCTGTTCAAATGCCCCACCATCAGATGTGAACTCATACTGGGACTGAGAATTTTACGTATGGCACGGCACCACCTGGGTCACTCAAGTACTGCATATCAGAGCGAACAGTAGCACTGCATGTGAAGTTTGGCTTGCAATCCGACCGTGAGGTGTGGTGAGCACAGAAAGCCAATGAAATGGAAGAGGCCCAGAAAGCCGGTAATGCTCGAAGATTATTTCAGTTGATCCATTCTGGCGTTCTTCGGAGCCCATCTGTAAGCTAAATTATCAAGGATCGGAAGGGAGTAAACATCTCAGATAAGGAAGAACGCCTCAACTGATGCGCCGAATACCTCGAACAACAATTGTTATGGCCACCAGCTGGGACCCATCCTGTGCCCACAGGTGACGTAGAGCCGTGGGTGCTGAACGTGGAACCGCTTACGGCCTAGGAGATTTGACTGCACATACTCGTGAGCGCCACCAAGACTCGGGTCCCGATAACCTCTCTGACGTTTAGAATGTGTCCGGGGACGAGTTAAAACAGACTTGGGGTTTTCGAGAATGAGCAATGTTTTACTTGTCTAAGAGCAAGCGTACATGAGCTGAAATGAACATACAAAGACTCAGTAAGAGGATATATGGTAAGTATAAAAATAAGCACACAAAAATCATGACATTCATCCCGACAGTGTTTGAATAGGCACATATGAGCTGACGTAGACAGGAGGTGATGTACTAAATCAAGCTTCTCTGTTCCTCATACTGTAAGGATGAATGCGTCGCTGTTGTTCTAGAATTCCAGGATAACTCGGTTGGTGTTCGGAGGACAGTACCGAAGAAGATTCAGATGCTTGAGAGCTATTGGGCTGATGTCCGGTTATTTCACTCGTATCTGGGTGTTCCTCGATGAGCATGTGTACGTAGTGTGGGTTGCAGTTCAGAAGGTCGACTTCCACTAGTAAACAAATAAAATTGTCGTTCTGCTTTAACACCCTTCAGATGCCTAGCTGCCAAGCCACCCGGTGAAAGCACGAAGTCAACTTCAGCGCGAATGAATTTTTCACCATCCGGATGATGCCTTCTTGATTTGGTTGCAACAGGCTTGCAATCTGGAGACAAGTTGGCGAAGAGTAATGGTGATTCAACGTTTACAGCCGTTAGGCCGCAGATGGTGAGCGCATCACGATCCCCGCCGAGTGAAATTTCTACCTTGCCATGAAGACCTAGAAAGTCGTGCCCGAGTAAAGCGTCGGTGCAAACGTTTTGCGTTACAGAGAGCTTCAGTTCATTGTATGGAGTATCTCCGTATCGAACAGAAACACGAGCGTTCGACAGGATAGGTATGTAGACGCCATTGTGACGACTGAGAAAGTTGGGTAGATTTTCCAATTATGCAGTTTCACGACCTTAGCGTTGAGGAAACTACAAGAATTCCCCGTATGGGCTAGAGCACGGAGAGCGATGCCGTTGACTTCGATAATTGCGATGGCATGTGCCTGGCAGGTAGGAGCTGCTGCAACGAATAGTGACGATAAAGTAGGCTTCGTTGTACAACTTGTATGGAACTTGGTGTTATTTTTTGAACGGCACTCGCGGCAGAAGTGACCGCGTTTACCACGAAGGTTGCAGGCGGCTTCTCGAGTGGAGCACTCTGGACGAGGAAAATAACATGCTGAATAGATTTTACAGCAGCAGTGGTCGGATCAACACGCAGTTCGGGCCTGTTTCATGAAGAGTGGATTAATGCATCAGGCGTGTTTGTTAGTCCTCCTTCATTTCTGCAGTATCGTATTATGCACTTTCCCACTTACCGCCTTTAAATACCCGGACATCCAGTCTGCTTCTAAGTTCTCTGCCTCTCGACTTTCTCTGTCTAGGCTTGGGCAACCTGACAGTGTTTTAGCCCTCATGTCTCCTTCGGGTGGCATGGCAGCTAGGCACCGAAAGGGTGTTGCAGCTGAACGATTGAGTTCTCCAAGGATTCCTGTCGGTCCGTCTGTCATGACATCTGTGTTCATCTCAACAATTAAGCCACATCACCATCAGCCGAATCAGCCACGCGATCTCACACCACCTGGTATCAGATGATATACCAATCTGCCCTGTTTTCTCACGACACACCTCGTACCCTAAGGCGTTGATCAGTTGATTGTCCGATCGGGCAGCAACGAACTGTTCACTGCATTTAGGTTACTTGCAGATCATTGCAAGTATGCGGTGTTATGTGCCATTGGTGTATTATTATCGAGTTTATAGTGATAATGAAGAGGTTAGCGATGAAGTCGATGGATTGTAAAACTTATCGTGAGTTGTTTAAAAAGTTATCTGTGGAAATGGAAAACGATCAACGTAGATTACTTCTTAGTAGCTCGCTGGCTAAGGCGCGAATCGGAAGGTCCAGGGTTCGAGTGCTTCTGTTAATACTTGGGCAACTGGAGAGATCTCCACCCTCGTGCTTCCTCCGAGTAGCATGGCGGCTCTGTACTGGCTGATTGCTTGTTTATTCAAAGGATTGTATCGCTGATATGTCAATATTTTGGTTTGACTTTTCAGCTTTGCACACAGCGCATCCATGAGCGAACAGATCACGAACAAGTTCGTAGAACTTCATGTGCGTTCGGATAGAGAAGTTGAAGATGTTTGTGCTGCAGAGTGTTGCCGGGTGAACAGTGAGGATGAGCTCATTAAAACGAACCCTTGGAAACCAGGTAAGTTCCAAATATTCCCCTAAGACCACTTAGTTTCTGCGACCGAAAATAATGCCCTCGAAGCCGAAGCTTGGCCTGAACCATCTGCTCCAGGAGAACAGAGGCGCACAGTTGGATTTCGGCAGTTCGAAGAGAAACCAAAACGTAGGTTTTATTCAGTATGCTTTCGTTACTTTCATTAGGGAAAATAAAATGGCAGAACTTCGACGTGGATCACTCACCTTGTGGATTTTCCCGTGGTCGTGGGCGACCTTCTGCTCCCTCGCACTTTTATGGTTCAGCACCAGTTTATACTTTTCGTCGAGGTACTGCATGTTGTTTTCCCTAATTCGTTCTTAGGTGGAACTAGTTTCCGAGGTCGGCTACCCTTGGATACTACCCGCGGCCGTGGGAGCGGTGCATATCTCCCACGACATCCTAGCCGTGCACCAGCTGTTCGCCCACCGATGGAACCCGGGGAAGGGCCTTCAGAGAAACCGATAGCGGGCGCTTCAAGTGATCAAAATTATGTTCGTCACAAGTCAGAGGCAACTAGTCAAGAAGATTCAGTTACCCGGTCATTTGCAGAAGCAGATGAAAAGCCGCCGGACTACCGGCGGATGTCAACTAATGGTTTAAGCGTCATGCCTGGTTGCATATCCGTTACTGCTATGGCTGATACAACACAGTCCGAATATTCTAGTGAGCCTCAAGTGACTCGCCCTGTTACGGCTAGTCAGAACACGATTACTTCCAAGCGTTCCTACCGTGATCGTACGTTCACTGCCGCTCCGGCGCAACAAGGTCAGTCTTTCAATGGTTCGACTGCAACTTATGAGGCGGGACCAGCTGGACGCGCTAGAAGATCATACCTTAGACAACATCAGCCACTTTTTTCGGCGGAACAAGGACCCACGTCAACACAACAATCACCGATTTCGAGTCACAACGTTCAACCCCTTTTACCGTTCCAGCCGTTGGTACCATGTAAGTAGCCTTTCTTAGCATAACTTTCAACGTTCCCGTTAATAATCCACGGAGAATTGTTTCGCCTGAAAGACAAGACTACAGACTATAATACTGGGGAGTGTTGGTCAGCTAACTCATATCTTTATTATTTTGCGGTGAAAGTGATCGCATGGGTACTTTAGGCTGAATGGCACTCATCTCCCAAAGAATCAAGGGTCCCGTTTATATTAAAACACTAGAGGTAGAGTTCGGGTGGAGGAACTTATTTGTTCTGATCAGCTGTGTTCGCGCATTACGAAGTCCAGGAATGGTCGTGCCTCGTCCAATGGTTACTTTGAGCCCAAGTTTTGAACTTCCCTTAGCTTGGGATAGCTGAGTACTTAAGAGTTCACAGGAAGAATGCAAATCGAAGCCAACTCCTATATTTGGACTGCTGCTGTTTGGGCAACTCGACAGTATCAGCCTTCATGCCTCCTTCAAATTGCGTAGCAGCTATAGCCTCAAAGTTTGTCACAATCTAGGCGTTTCATTTATCCACTCCGTCTACTCTTCATGTCGGATTCTGGTTTAGGTGAAATTTGGATGTATTTTGTCTGTAGATGCATTGCCGTTCCTCAACGGTGCATCTATTGCTCAGTTGCGGTAGATGAACTGTATAAACAAGTCAGTCATATCTGCGAAAACCAAGCATTTGCCTTGTGTTTTTAAAAGTAGGGCACTGGATTAGGATCTGACAAACTCGGGTGGAGGGAAGGAAGCACGAGGACTGGTATACTGCCAGCTTACCCAAGCCCGGACAGAAGTCGAGATGCATAGGTCGGATTAGAACCACAGACCTTCCAATCAGTAAATTTGTGCTCTAACAACTGAGCCATTTCGGGTGGAGAATAGAGTGTGTCGTCGAGTTGAGTGACTTGCGCTCGTGCTTAGGTGTTATTCATTGGTCAGGCACTTGATAATGATAAGCTCTTTACCGGCTTTCGATACTAACTCATCGATGTGACCACACCATATCCGGTAATTACGATCTCTCGTGCGAACAGTCGAATTTAGGTGCTATCTCAGTTTCACTTTTTTCTCTTGTCCAGTTACATATATCATTCCCGGAACGTCCGCGGTGAGCAATTCCTTTTGGGGCACGGGAATCCAACTGGGTCCATCATTTGGTTCTACAACTCTGGGTGTCCCTGGTAATCTCACTGCCGTTTTGGGAGTAAACCAGTCTCATTTGGCTTCGCAGTCGAATTCCATGACCATCGTACCTAACATACCAACCGAATTGCCCGTAGGTTTGGTGACAGAATTGAATCCACTTCCTCAGCCTATACAGCCTATTCAACGGGTTCCACCTCACGCATCACCTTTTGATCCGTATCTAAAGAACTCACTGAGCAACAGCGATGTCCACGTGGAAGTTGTGGATGTGAGCCAGATGGTATCATTTATTAACAACGCCGGTTGGAACAAGGTTGTATTTCCAAGCAGCCTCAAAGAGCACCCTACCATAGCTTCTGCCATCCGGACAGCCTTTGCTGCTGAACCTGATGCAGTATGTCCGTCAGATGAGGGAGCTGCTACCCAGATCAACGGAGGTGACTCTGCTTCTAACAGGAGCATCAAACCGGATGACGTGGTGATTGTCGATAACTGCGTTTTCTTCGTTCCTCGTAACGCCAGTCGAACAAAGTTTCTAAAGTTCGTTTCAAAGTCGGATTACATCAGGCATCATGTGTGAGTCCTCCTTTTGTAATTCAATAATGTACTGAGCCACTTTCCGATAGTTACTTTGTCTCGTGTAATTCCGTTTCAAACCACGTCTTAACGTGAAGAACATTCGTTAAGCTGTAGCATTTGCAACGAAAACAACCTCCACCTCGTAACTGTTCCTTAGGGACTCCCACAATTCGTGTCTTGAGCCTGGACTTGCTGATAGCCATTAATTCGGCTGGGAAGTGTAGTGTTAACGGTGTATAGCTACAAGCACTCCATACCCCTCTAAGGGGTATTTTTTTTAACCCCTCTAAGGTCGCCACTGCTTGGTCCGCTCCAATCCCTAAATCGATGTACGGTTGCACCGGTTCTGTTTGTCCATGGCTACTTTCATTCTGGTTGCCAATTGGCGTTCGATTTGTTTAAAGGTGAGCGAGTCGTAGACAGCGGCCTGCTCCGAATATGAACTTTCCAACCAGGTCTCAAGTGTACATGACGGCTTTTCTGAATAAAAAACGAGGTTTTAAACATTTTTGTGGATATAGTCCAGTGTTTTTTCATCCGTGCACCATGAATCGGGCAAATTAATTGATCGTCATAATTGGACCGTGATCACTTTCATCCATTTTCACTCTATTTTTCTCGATTCAGAGAGTATTACTTCAGTCCATTGAATCTCAACCGAGACACGCATCTGGCATCTATTTTGAAGTCCAACCAAGGGTTGTGTCCAATTGGTGATTTGCTTCAGTTCAACCGTCTGCGATGGGTGGGCACGTCGGAATCGGAGTTGTTGACAGCGATATCAACGAGCAGTCTACTATCAGTCACTTACTCCAGCGATGGTCGACCCACTGCTATCAGACACATGTCGACTTTTGCTACGGAGGATGCCAGTTTCCAGTCCGAAATTACCTTATCCCAACGGTCGGAGAATGTTCGCTTGTCTTCGAACATCACGCAGAACGGTACTGAAAAGAATGACGCGGCCGCTTTGTCAACGGATTCCTCGCAACCCACCAGCCGCGGTCATTCGATTTCCGACGAACTCGGCAGTACCTCGGGGTCATCTGCTACACGCAGTGGCTTCACCTACTCTGTCGTTCCTGCTTCGAATCATCTTCAGTTGGTTCATGCACCTGGTAACTTCCCGGCTGGTGGTATGCCCTTCTGTGGACAGAACGCAATCAATCCCGCTGTTCAGTGCTACCAAAGAAACGAAGTTCCTGGCCTATCAAACCCATCATTCTCTCCACCAACTGCCTTTATTCAGGACACTTTGTCTTCCCAGCAGGCAACGCTACTTTCGGTGGCTGCTGCTACTGCCAGTCCTCCCGTTCAACCCGGTCTTTCTGCTTCTGGGTTACATTCTCCCGATGCTTCGTCAACCCTCGCTCCCGCGCTGTATCGTATTGCACCCGCCGGACATCTTCCATACATTCCCCAAATAGCTGGTAACACGGGCTTTTCTTTAGCCCCGAACTCCACTGTTTTGTTCCAGTTTCTTCCAGCCACTCATGCTATGCAACATGGAGGTTACATAATCCCGGCGGGAGGTGCCAATGCAACCCCAGTTCTCAACCGCCCAGCGGGATCTATTAATCCAACTGGCTTGTGGATTCCGTTGGTTACTGGTGGGACACAGCCTGCTACATCTGTTTCATCGCCTCAGAATACGTTGCTCACATTGCCTCCCGGTCCGGTTGGTTTGCCTACCGTGTCTTCCTCAGGCGGCAGTATGGTCCTTCACTCGGTGGCTCCCCCTCCCCCGACAACAAATTTAGTAGCATTTCCAAACGTGGAACCTATCTACTCAGGTCACCCCGATCAAAAATCGCCCGATATTTCTCAATCTCACATTCAGCACATACTCCCGAATTTCTATTATTCCACCAACGCATCCGTTGGACTAAACCACCCTAACTTACCCATTGTGAACGAACTGAAACCGAATCCTGTTCACTCTCAAGTTACAAAACTTCCAGGGAATCAAACCTCTCTTCCCTTTTCCACTGAAGCGGTAACCACCACAGGATCACACACACGTACCTCAACGCACTCCACTCCAAACAAATTGCCCATCGCTCTCCGCCTGTGAAAGTCTTTCTGACCATCTTGCCACTGTAAATATGATGTATATAATGTGCCTTCTTAGAGTTCCGAACCCTTGCAGTTACTGTTTTTACGGTAGTGTGATCATCCACATTCACTTGTTCTCCTGTCTCGCACGACTGTTACCTGGTTCCACATTTACCCACGACCATTCTATTATTTTCCCTGTGCCTTAATCATATATTGGCAGTTATTTTTCTACCTCGGTTTGTGCCCTCATCTGTATATTTTCGTGCTGCACTCAGACACCCTTTCCATCTTTCTCACATTTAATCCAGCTAAACCCCCATAGAATCACCCAGTCTGTGATAGCTGCGTCTGATGACATCCAAAATGACCAAACCACTACGTTTCAGTTGTGCACTTGTGTGTAGATTTCATCTGAAGCTCATTGCCAACTAGATGAAATAGCTGCTGTCATGAGTAACATCGTACCCGACGATTTTATTCTTCCAGTTAGATTTTCCACCTTTTAGTTGCACATCAGTTCGGCATTTTCCCGAATTAGACTTAATCCCAAGGTCATGTGATTCTGGTACTCATTCCTCTCCACAAGCTCGCCAATCCAGGGAACTGAAGTGCACTTGTGAAATCAGTCTTCCTAGGTTGCCGGACGAAACTGAGTGATTTTCCTTTCTAGTTTGCATCTTATTACTGTTAGCTAATCATTATAACTATTACCAATACCATTGTTGACTGTCAACATAATGCTCATTCCGGCAGTAGGATTTCAGTCTCGTCTGTTTTTGTACATATTTTATCTCCCATCTGCGCTCATCCTGTGTGTATGTTTAGGTTGTTTGTTATTTCCGTTTGTCACGCGTAGGCTGTTTGCACGTGCGTCATATCTATCTGAACCACCAAATGCTTCACTCACCGCTCGTCCTGTTTGCTACTCTTGCATCATTTTCCTACCGTTGATTTTATTTTGATCCCCGTGAAGCTATCTTACCAAACGAGAAAAAAACACCCCTCCAATCGGTCTGTTTTTTTTTCAGAGCACCAGTGCGATGTCGTTATAATGATACCAATATCACTGGACCCAAACCTAGGGGTGCTTTGTTGCGCACTTCTTCGGTATTCATTCGGACTAAGTAGGAGATAGGGATGAAGTCAATAGGGGTCAGTTTTGGTTCGGTGTATCATGAAGCTGTCCACGGCAATTAGTGGGTAGGAATCTCTACAAACAGTGACGATTTAACTTTTCTCAGTAATAGACATCTGATGCGATGACGAACGAATTCTCACTGGAATCTCTAAGTTTTAGAGTTACTTGGTGTAAGCCTTTGAGGTTTTCATATGCTAAAACAACACTTATTGGCAACCGACTTGTCGCATCCTCGCACATCGGTTTACGTATTGCGTTACTCCCTGGTAAATTGAAACGCCACTGAGTCTCCTTTCGTTCAGAACTTGGTCGGCTGATGTCACTTCAGTTATTCCTACTCACTTTACACCAGCAGTTAGACTGATGGTTGTGGCCGTGGGATTTCATTCTAAGATCATTTGTGCTTTTGATTGTGATATTATGAGCTGTCACTGCTTAAATCCAATAGATCTTCATTCGATTAATTGCCTTGTCAACATCCTGGAAGTGGGAACCCTCAGGATCAACAAAACGAGTGTGTTCCGACCGGGTCTCTTATATCTAATCTCAATCGGATCAACGTCTGTATATGTGAGTGCGTTTCGGGGCTATAAACCAATGTCATTGATCGACGGCCGTATCTTCAAATTAGGTTTTCAGTCCATTGGAAACAATAACTCACTGCGAGTCATCGATTACCCTTACAATAGACGGTTATTGAGGTCACTGAGATGTTTGTCGATGCTGGTGACCATTAACTTCTGTTGTGCACTAGGAAGTTTGTTATCTTCCAGCTATGTAAGCTCAGCTAGTACGCTCTGTTTCGCGAATACTTATTTGCAATACCAGCTCCCTAACTCGGCCAATCGATGTGGCATCAAACACCTATGAGTATTTTTCTTACCTATTGACTGATCGGTAACAAGCCACTTTTGTGGCAATAGAAGTCCTCAGGCGACGGAATGATTTTCGTTCTATCACATTTCCCTAGGAGATCAGAGGAAGCTGAACCGGAAATAGGCTTGCTTAGATAGTGCCCATTATGTGTTTTTCCCGGTCACCTAATTTGTCCAAATATGATCGATGCCTTCTCGATAAACGGTAGCAACTTAGCACGGCAACAACTCGAGGGTGGGATCGCCAATGGACACTCATTCTCACGGTGTTGCGTCAGCTCTTTGCCGATTGCTAATTGCCGTCGATGGCATCCCTTCCTCTGTGGGGATGTTCCAGAGGTGAGTGGACAACTTCAGCTCCAAACCTATCCCTTTTTGGTGAGTTCTAGTAGTGTGTTGGGGTATTGGTAGCTCGGGTGTATTCGTAGGCAGTTGATCAGGTGGCTGTTGATCTGTTTACCGGTCTTGGCAATTTACTTGCGGACATTTCGTCACCATTCGGGAGGGTATCGTCAACAGTACATTGGTGAACTCTCCTCGAATGGTAACGTAGCACCTGTAAGTCCATCGCCAATTCCGGCGGATGGATGAACAGCCACCTGATCAGCTACTAATTGGTGAGCTTTGTTGTCCCACACAGATGGTGTTAGCCGAGTAACTAGTATTAAGCCGCGATCAACGGATAAAGTGACAAACAATCACATTCTCTAAATACAATGTGTGCAATCTGGTTATCACAACAGCAGGGAAATCAGGAAGCCGTTCCGCAGTGTAACATCCTGCAACTCCGCTATTCTGACTGGTAGTTGGTCTTTTCACGTCTAGCTCTCAACGGAAGCAATGAATTGGGTCAACTCCTGTAGAAATTTATCATCGCGCAGTGGTCAACGGCAAATAATGCGTGTGAAAGGTGGGGATCAATTAGTTGCTTCAGTTTGTGAGACGAGTTCTATGAATTTCAGAACTGATTGAATACTAAAGCAAGTGAACCTGGACACATTGATTGGAATAACGCAGCATGAAGAAAACCGAAATATCTTTAAAATGGGAATTCCTGTGCGATAGCACAGGAATCTTCGCAGGAGTTCTAATGAGGATCGCTGATAGTAATGGTGACACTTGTCGGTTATTTGGTGAATTTAATCTGATTGGGAGAGTATCCCTGGATCCCTTCGTAATTTTTGGCGAAGTAAGGGGAGTAAACGAAGTAGCGTAGGCCTGTTTATACCATGAACTCTCATTCGCTCAAGCACACGAATGACAATCACCAGGCTCGGCGAGTAGTTAGGCTATCATCTGCCCAACTAACCCACACTTAAACGTTACTGACAAATTAGTTCAGCAGTAGCTCACCATCTGACGCCCAATATCCTTCGGAACATAGGGAGCCTTTCCGACAAGGCCCCATCTCCGGACAGCTGACTGAACTGAATTAACCTTGATTGTGATCGGTCGCTTGAAACTCAATTTAATTTCTGTACTGAAAGGTGTTATTGGTTCGGGCTGTATGGATGTGTGCGCTGCCAATTTGGCACAGTGTGTTGTCAGCTCGATTGGTGACGAGACTTTGCATCCAACTTTTTTTAGTTCAGTGAGTAGCCACTTAATTAGCCCTATTTACGCCTTTTCGAACTCACAGCGCAATAGTTTTTTCTCAGTTGGTATCCGCTCCTGGCTATTCATGTCCCTGAATACCGCGCTTTTGCGGATGCTGGCCACAGTGTATTCTGCAAATAAAAATAAAAGAATGATAGGCTAACGTTTCAGAGGGGTTTGGTAAACGATCGGCGGATTTATTGCTGGGCAACGTTTCGCTTTTGACACAAGCTTCGTCAGGCCAAGTGTCCACCGAGGGTGTTCTGGCGTTATGTAGATGACACGTTCGTTGCGATAAAACAGGAATAGGTGAACGAATTCTTTCAACATCGGAACACATTGGACCCTCACATTAAGTTTAGCATGTAGCTGGAGTCCGTATCGGGTACACTAGCTTTCCTTGACTGCATGACACACAAGAGTGGTGGGAAATTAAAAACCACTGTATACCGGAAATCAACAGATAGCGGTGCGGTCTTAAACTACTCTGCACGTCCAAAAGCAGTATATGCTAGCATAGCCTCAGCGATGTTTAGGAGCGCGAGAGCACTGTGTACAGAGGAGGTGAACCGAAGAGTAGCACAAATTTAGGTAAAAAAGTGACTTCAAGATAGCGGATACCCAGTGGGTCTAATTAAGCGGCAACTAAGACGGGTATTGGTGCCAACACCAAGGGCCAACAAAGAGTGGATCGGAACAGCGATCATTCCATACAAAACAGGAACATCTGAAGTCATTAGAAAGGTACTAAATACAGCTAATATTAGAGTAGCAGTCTAGAATGGGAAGACTTTAGGCTCGGTGTTGGTGCATTTAAAGGATCGCCTTCCGGTTGATAGGGCTAGGAACTGTGGGCACAAACTAAAATGTAACGACTGTACGAAGGTGTACATAGGCTAGACAGCCAGGGAATTGCACACCAGAATCGTTAAGATTCACACCACAGCGACTGGTGGCCGAGCCGGTGGAAATCGCCACGCATCCCAGTGTGAATAGAATAGAGGAGGTAGAACTTGCAAACGTGTGGAGAGCGGTCCTAGGTCAGCCGTGCGGTGCAATCAGCGGTGTGCAATTATCAGCGAAATCGCCTGGGTCTAAAAGTACAAATATCCAAGTAGAGTTAGATCCAATTAACTATCCCATCCCCAAACCATTGTCCCAGCACCCTTGGACGAACACAGGTGAACGACCCCGAGAGGAATTTTCCATTAAGGTGTCCTAGACTGAAGAAGCAAGGACGAAGAAATCCGGGTTCATCATAAAGACCCCCCCCCTAACCAGTCCATCGTAAATCTTAGTCATCCCCACTAATCAACAAACAGGAACATCAGACTGAACACCCAGCACTGATCACGTCACTAGTCATAAGGAACCTCACGCATTGGTTCTCTGATTGCCGTAAAACCCAATCAACCCACTTAGTTACTTAATTGGCCTGACGAAGCCTCTGTGTCAAGAGCGAAACGTTGCCTAGAAATAAATCCACCGATTGTTTACCAAAACTCTATGAAACGATGACTTCCCAATCGGTCCCAAACATTTTCCAATTGAATGATAGGCTAACTTTTTTTGACGCGGTCTTTTCCCCGGTCGGGTCGTGAGTTGTTTAAACTCTTCATAGATTGGCGCTTCTGAACTGCTTGCAGTGCAGGGTGCATTTTGTCAGTGTGACCCATCACTTACAGTTTTATCAAGCTTCCTGTCTGCGGAACAACTATGCAGGTCTCATTTGGCACTCAATGCATCGGTCGATTACTCCAAGATCCAAACTTCACCCTTGCGATTTACGCACAGGGTAGTCTGACGATTAGCCGACATGCTCAAATGTTTGTCCAATTTGGGTTGAACCATCCCACAGAGACCATTTTGGATGGGTCATCTGAAACCCCTATCGATTCTTGGGACTGAAGAGCCCCTCCAGCCACTTTTCATGGTCTTCAGAGAGGAATAAAAAGCATCTTATCCGCCAGTCTACCTCTCCACCAGGTATCGACATTTTGCCACGGCTATGGGATTTTGACATTTCATACAAAAAATAAGGCATTTATGGTCTTATAACTTTGTATCCAATCGCATGCGAGGCATACGACAAAGTAGTGACAGGTCCAGTCGCTAGTCCCATTCTTATGGAGCAACATTATGTGGCACTTAACGTTGGCATGACTAGGACATTTTTCCGTACACAAGTCACCCGCAGTCCCCTTCGGATATGCTGGTATCATATTGTGCTGGAGGACGTGCTGTAAAATCCCTGAAACGTCAGTGAATTAGTAGACAAGACCCGTGGGGTGAGATGGCTGAAGTAGTTAGAGCGCGAATTTACTAACCGGTAGGTCTGTGGTTCGAGCCCGACCTCTGCCTCTACTTCCTCTCTCTAGGCTTGGGCAACCTGGCAGGATCCCAGCCCTCGTACTTGCTCGGGCGGTATGGTAGCTAGGCACCAAAAGAGTGTTACAGCTTAACAATAGACTAGACTTGTATCCCCGGTTGGTTCCAGTATTTTTTAGGATTGCAGTTGAACCATGTTTAGGACAGCCATCTGCAAGTCTACTCGTCAGTCTCACTCCTTCGAGTTGACCCTAGGTTGGCAGGCACAGTTAACACGGATATGTAATGGTCCAACCCCTATTGAAAAGCGGTCCGTGCTGCTGGCAAATCTGTAGATACCTGTTGTTCATAATTCACTACTCTTCTATTAGGAGTGGGGTGTGCACGAAATGACCGGGTGATCTCCATGCGAAAACGGTCTCCTTTTCGCTTAAAAACAAGAGATTTTAGGAAAGAGGTGATTATCCTTGTGCATAAGTGACCTTAATACGGGAACAATCTAGGGATGAATGAATGCTGTCGCTTTAACTGAGAAAACGTTTGACAGCTCACACATGGTAAGAATTCAATCTGGCTACAAATTGCCATTGTCTGTGAAAGTTTTTGGACACGTAGTAAGGGTCTACTGACATATACATCCATGCATTCGGTAGTTTGTAAAACCGTAGATGAAATCTGCGTACTCAGCCTGTAGATATCAGTTGACATGTTTTGGAAAATGGTTTGTTGGTATTGAGGCTTGCATTCCTGAAGGCCCACAAACATCTATTTGGATAGCTTTCTGGTTCTCTCACAATGAGCTGGTCTGTGGAGGGTTAGGCGAACCGCTAGACACACTTGGGTAGACTAAGAACACTATTTTCATCCATACACTTCCTTTCCGGCATTTTGTCACCATACTTCAACGAATTCGCAGGTATGCACGGTGCCAGTCATCACTGAAGCATGTAGATAGTTAAAAGCTGAACCCAAAAGTCACAAGAATTAGAGATCTTTGGGTGAGACATAACTGGAGCAGGCACAGTCAGAAGTTTACATGCAAACTAGAAATACTGGTTAATCTTGTAGGGCATATTTGCGACATCTGCATCAAAAGCTCACAAACATGGTGGTATCTCACAGAGAGTAGATATTCACCAAGGCTTAGTGAGATGCTCAAAAGCACGTTGAAGGCCTCAAGAAAGCCAAGTGTGTCATCCTGTCGTTTCTATGTGTGCCTATCAATATGCTTGTTTCTGTGGGATTCGTCACATTGACCGGATAAGGGGACACGTTCATGTGCATGTTTAGAACTTGCAACACCCCAGAGAAGCAGGACGCCAGTTTGGTTCTGCCGCTTTTTCTGAAGCCACTAAGGGGAAACAGAAGTTGGGTGCTGACCACTGCAGAGTTCGCAGCCATCAGGATAATGAGGCCCTAGTTGTGAATTCACGGGCGTGGTCTAATTAGTGTGACCCTGATGACGCTATTAGGTGACACCAAAAATCTGGTCGATCCTCAGATTTATTCTCAACTTTAACTTAGCCAATCCACCAATCAGCCCATCATTCAGCTGCAATGTTCCAATCTTGTAGCTTCTGACCTGGTTTTTTGATTGCCCGAAAGCACAGACACTGACTCAGATTCATATCTCGTGGACTTGTTTTCATTAATTCTAAGCAGTGATCTGACAAAGAGACGTGCAGCCGACTCGTGCTACTTAAAGTTGAGAAGTAACGATGGGAACAGGATGCTTCATTCAACGAAAACTAAATTAATGTAGGATTCTTGATCTAATGATATAGGGCGTCTTACTTATGTTTCGCTCATGATGTTTTATACTATGACAAGACTGCAGGATGGAATACTACTCAAAACAGCGCGCCAGACAGGGGCCATTGTCTCATCACCCCTGAAAACGTGATTAACGGTGATTCACCTCTAAGAAGCATAGTTTGGTTGAAAACAGACGGACTGGGGTACATCTTTTGATTTTTGCCGGTAGTTCTCAAAAGCGGCGGAGGTCAGGCTCCTCACGGAAAAGGATTTTGGGGTTTCAAATGAGGCCTGGCCATCGTTTGTTTTTAGGCTCGTGAACCTATAAAGTTGGCCTTGGGTGTTCTTTGCCTTGTGTTGCAGTCGTGCGAAATTGGTCTCACGAGTTTTGTAATAAAATTATGAACAAGCAGCAACACGACACTTATTAGGCTACACATTTGAAGCCAGACAGTATCGAACAAAGATGGCCTCAGTCCCAAACGTCTGAGGGTATCTGTCCTCAGATAGAGCAAATGTAAGCAAGCATGCTGCGACAATATGGCACTCGGTGTCGTTATAGTTGCCTGTGATAAGGATGTGTTGGTTACCATCCCTTCAACGTTTATCTTCAACCGCTTTCACAGTCCGGTTACTATCTCATCAATGTTTACCTTCATCCACTCACATAATCTGTTCAAAGCATGCACACCCACTGTTTCATTCTTGTCCGGATTATGTCATGAACATGCGCCCCACGACTAATCGAGAAGATTGGAATCTTATCTTAGGACAAACAACGCAAGCGCATCCTCATTCACAACGTAATCATATATATATGCGGAACAACGACAGCAGGAGACCGACGCTCGTCACTTCACACAGCGCCTTGACCAGGGTCATTTCAAACCTACGCACGATTCACTGTGCAGGAAAAGTCTGGGCTCGACATCGTTTTGGATTAAACGACAAGGAACAGGCCAGATTTCAACACTCGTTCAAGACCCCATTCAATTCAACGGCATCTTATCCGAACTCCCACAAATATTGGCTGCGTCTACTACAACTTATCAAACGAAGAACTCGATAAGTCTATTATTTTCTTTTGTGTATTATTCAGTTGTACTAGTGTCTCTGGTAACCGCTATACATAACTGTTTATTGTTAGTGTCATCCCACCTTCTGCTATTACTTCGAGTAAAAGACAATAGCACTAACAGATGAAGCCAGATACAGAACTTTTTTTATCAGAAGTGAAAAGTTGGCTGTCTGCACACCAATCTATGTCCTTGCTACTGTTGTGCGTTCTTGGCGACAAGGAACAGAAACTAAGACTGATTGAATAGAGGTGACATTATGGAAGGACCAGCAATTGTGGTTCATCAGAAAGATCTTATTAACCAGCAGCCATATGTTCGAAATGAGCTACCAGGTGTTTGATAACGGCACACCAAGAAGTATAACGATCGCAGTCAATTTATAAGATAATTAGCAAATGTGTTTATGCAGCTCGTTCCGGTCAGCAAAGAAGCATGGATGACGGAGCTACGTAACACTTCCTCGAAATGGTCAGGCCATGAACCGGATGACACTTTTTGAAATTTCGCTACGATTAATAAGGGGTTACTATTGCGCTTCTGACACAGAATGATCAAGATTCAACGCAAGCGGTAAAATGGCGCTGTTGGTGTTGTAGTTCCTCAGAATATCCATATGAAACATTGAAGAAAAATAGCACCGTTCTTGCTTGGTGCTCATAAATGTCAGAAATGCTGCGTTGTTCATCTTTGCCCGGTTGTACATCAGTAATCGTTTGTTCTTCTCGACCAGGTGCAGGTTGCTACCTTGCTCATCCATAGAATAGAAGGTTTGTCTAACTGACGGAAGTGACAAGATCGTATTCCACCGTCTTGGTTGCTTCTCTTTTGAAGCCTTTTCACAAAATACGTTTCCTTCTGGTTCTAGAATTCCGACTGAAAGCAGTTATTTCGGCTACTTTATAATCTGCCTGCCGAAGTTGGGATGTCCTCAATGCCATTAGGATGGCACGACGTTTTCCACCTGGAAAACTGGAGACCTACGTGAACCGCAGGAGAGTTGTCGGTCTCGATTCCTCTCCTTGGGAGGGATAAGAACTCTCTAAAGTAGAACACACCCCATTGATCAGAAGTCAGGATCTAAAATAATCCTTCTATATAATCCATGAAAAGGTTCTAATATGTCGCACCACTCCCTGCACACTAACAAACCAGGACTTCTTTGGTGCTGAAGGTGAGTGGTTTACTAATATCATAGCTTTTATAGGGTAGGGGAAGGTTTTTCTATAAAAGGTCGTCCGGTTGGCGATCAGTTGGACAAAAATCCAATGCGTCATGTTCTGCAGTCCCTCAAACGTTAAAAGTCTAGGATCCCAACGGACCTTCCGTTGAAACTGGAGTGTCTAGGTTTTTGGTACTTTCCGGTGGATTTCACGAATACAAAAAGCTCCATTGGTTGTGGAACAGCAGTTGTCCGCACAAAAGGTATGTGTCTGAGTGTTTAGAACACAAGCGAGGAAAGTACACTAATGGTGATGTTGTTTTGATGCATGAAATAAGCCTAAAGCTCACATAAAGTTATACTACCGGTACGAATAATGACACGCGAGCGTGACGTGTTAACGGCCACTGGTTTTCACGAGGAAGGTGATCGTTCGAATGATTGGTAAACTGAATATAAAGTCGGCTATGGAAGTTTTTTGAAGTTCAAGGTGAACACATTTGATCCCATTTATGAAACTGTGAATTCTGCTTGCTGACTTAGTGATAGTAAATCTGTTCTCGGAGCCTTTCAATTGAGCTGCGAGTGGATCAACTAACAAGTAACGCAACCGAACCATCAATATTTTAATGCACTGCCAACTACGGATTTCATACCAGGTTGCTTCATGTTGGAAAGCCTGCCTTCTTGA
The DNA here is from genome assembly GCF_000715545.1 of Opisthorchis viverrini. Taxonomy (NCBI): domain Eukaryota; kingdom Metazoa; phylum Platyhelminthes; class Trematoda; order Opisthorchiida; family Opisthorchiidae; genus Opisthorchis; species Opisthorchis viverrini. The sequence goes on along the minus strand of NW_008751688.1, from coordinate 781,840 downwards.
ACTACGCGGCTGTTACAAACCAATGAACATTTCCAGCTGTCATACTCGAAAGACACTTCATCATTAACTGTGAAGAAAGATAAAACAAAAAATGGCGGTCAGTCTAAAGTGTAACACTATTCAACTCTCCTCATTTTGGGGAGAGACAAGCTCTAAGAGAACAAACTAGCAGTTCATACGAGGCCAGCTAGTAGCTATGCGTGCTTTTACGCTGTATGAAGGGTAGATTTGACCTAAGTACATGAAGGTTGTCTTAGTTAACGATACAGCCACCTCCATGTCCAAATGGAGCATGCCACTTTGCGGCTTGTATCGCGCAAAACATTAACTGAAATGCACACTTTGTAGGCCACATTCACATAGGAGAGTGTAATGAAGAACAGAGAACCACGCAGGGTAAATGTCGATCAGATGTTATGAACAATATACCGTTTTGTTCTAAACTGTTAGATTCTGGCGCGCATTCAATGTGGCTTGGTGAACTACGACATAAGGAAAGCATACGAAAACTTCCTTGTGTCCACTTGTTTCAATGAGAACTACGGTTTTTTAAGCATGAATTGTGATGCTCCGGTTTAGATGAGTAAACGCTCTTTTACTTCTTTTATATGCTGAACTGCTTGGATGACTGGTGCGACGCTGAGGGCCAACACACCAGTCACGAGAGTGAGTGAACCGCCTGGGTGACAGGTTGACACGGCATGCACAATACGACACCAAAGAGTGCATATCAGACAAGGTCATCTGGTAACGGACATCCGGTGGATATCAACAAAAGTGAATACACAGATGAATACACACAATGCGCTAATCGGACCACTACAGGACCATAAACCGGAATGTATTCACATCAAATAATACGTGGAACCTGTCAGAAGAATGTGTTAGTTTGTCGCCATTCATTTGTACGTAACAACTAATAAGTGTTTCTTTTTGTGGCAGATAATCCTGATGAAATATAACTTCGAACTGTCTTCGAACAATATTCTCCGTTTTGTTATCGAACATCAGTTCCACCAACACAGACAGGCTATATGTACCACAGAACGAAAGAGACCTTCCTGATCTCTGAAACAGTATTTGCCATTCTAAAGCAGCTGTTGAGAAGTTTTTTATAGACACCATACGCCGGTAATGTTTCTGTCAAGTGGGTCTCAAATATGTCTCTTCCTGACATTCGAATACGTAATAAATGAGCATCTACGGAGGGGAGTTGATGAAGAGAAGTGGTCTTCCCACTGACCACTCCGAACAGAATACACCCACGAAAAGCGCAACTTTGTCTACAAGCTGTGGACAAAACCGGTCAAAGCAGTGTGCGTTTCGCACGCCATTGAGAAGGCTAAACAATGTTGCCGATGCTAACAAGATTCTGTCAATAATATTAGAAGGAACGGAAGTAGAAATTCACAAATCTCCCCCATGGTCACATTCATTGTTTTTACCATTTTCGGCCAAACGTGATGACGTATTGGCCGAAGTGGAACAACTAAACGCAAACCTACATAAAGACCGAAAGGGAGTCAAGATTCAATTACCAATTGATCATTTGATCGATTTTACTTCCTGAAATGTACTTCCGTACAGACCAGATGCAGTGCATTTTTGGAAATTCCGACAAAATATGGGAAAGCAGAATTTCAAAGGGTGGGTTCGCATAGTATTGCACGTGAGCGTCAAAGCTGTACAGAATTGAGTGCAGCCAAATTTGGTGGACGTCCGAGGGATGCTGCCAACAGGGAAAGACCCGATTTAAACGGATTGACAAGTCGAAACGACTCATCAGTATTTCCGAACTTAACTGTAAGAAAAGCACAATTCGTAGATGAGTTCTGACACCCATTTGTATTCGCCACTTTTTCCTTGTTCAGTTTCATCAGTTATAAACAACGGGTAAGCTGGTTACTGCTGCTACAGTCTCGTTCACCCAAAATCAGGGAATGTGATGGCAGTTAGACAATTACCTGAAAAGTTCCTTGACCTCGAATCGTCCGGTTTTCCGCTAGCTAGGAGATGCAACAATTACGTACTTTAGACACAAGGTTAGACGCACACACACACACACACATACAAGGCGATACCAACGCACACGGCTTTGAGGGCTGGATGTTGCAGCTCATCTCCGAACTGTGTTACCTTCCTCGTCTGTTTTCAAACTCTTCGGTGGAATAAGGCCGATCAAGCATCTACTATAGTCAGTCTTGGCCGATGTTTTCGTTTAACCATCCAGGCAGCAACAGGAAACCTGTTCACAGGGGCCGGCTTTAGTTTGTTCAGCACGTTGTCGGTCTCACTGTCAGTCTCTAGTCAACTAACCCACTTCGGCAAGAACCGGGAAGTAAAAAAGCTGGGAAGTCCTAAAGGTGAAGTGAATACCTTAAGAAACTGGACCAGCAAATTCCGAAAAAGGGACAGAGCAGAATTATTGCAGTGTGAAACGTCAAATAATGGTAAAGGTCGACCATCATATTTCATCGTACTGTTGTTGTTAAGCCACCAAAGCAGTTGACAATTTCTTTCTTTTTCGTGTGCACTTTAGAGGCTTTCAAAGCCCACATTTTGGCTTTCAGCCCTCGATGTACAAACAAATAGACTGTCAAAATGCACTCTTTGACCTGCGAGAACGATACGATCATTGTCAGAACTAAACTCAAGCACACGATCACTGTGTACTCCCAGCACGACTCATTCACAAATGTCACCTGGAGTGGTTTCGCGTTGTTGTCCCGTGGTCCTCTTTGTAAGTCACGTGCCTACCAGTATATTGCGTGAAGCGGACATCAGTACCAGCGGAAAGTGAAAAGTAACTTGAGTGAAATAAAACTTTTGGGGCAAGGTAGATAACTAAATTGCTCTATCTCTGGCATACAGAATTCATCACAGGTGAGAGTAGCAGATATCAGAATGAATTGTTTTTGAACATACATCCACATATCCTTCCACATCCTTCACGTTTAAATCTGCTACTTCAGAAGGCTTCTGCTCAACCTAATGGTATCACAGTCGACCTCTTTCGCATCCCGTTAAGAACTACCGTCCTCAGCTTTACTGTTTGTGACACTTTAGGTTCCTATCGCATTCTGAAACCCACGTAACTGAGTACTCGCCTATACGAAGTGCTGCTATTGGCCATCTCTCTCCATAGTCATGAAAGTTGGTGAACATTCTAATTTTGTGCGGACTGAGTAGGGCGGTTATTCACAGTAACTGCAAGTCGGTACTTCTGTCCATATGATTATTTATCAGGCAGTTTATAATTTGAAACTTGTCCATGCCTATGCCAAGAAAACAGCTAAACTAAAATGGCACATCTGCTTCATAGATAATATGGTGGAATTCAAGACGAACATGTGAGTGTGCACGCCGCCGGCACCATCTGCTGTGCACTGAAGTGCACTCACTTCTCGCACGCGTGGTACAACTGAGGAACAAATTGCTTATTGTTTCGCGATGATGATGATGCAGAAACTCTCAGCTAGGTAGTATGACGTGAAATTGCCCAGTGGCATTGGATGGAACTGTCGACAGAAGCGTACAATATGCCTGTTTTGGTATGTTACAAGGCCGAGGAATTGAGAGGACAGGCTATCCTAAGTGAATACGTCGAAGCCCGTCAGTTAGATCGGGTAAAAAAGGCAACGCAGCCATCCACGCTCTTCACATTTGTTGCTCTCCGAATGAGCGGAATTCAACGATTTCTGATCAGCAGAAAACAAACTCCTTCAGAAATGAAACTCAGAATTTATACAAATATTCCTTCAGTCAGCTGTCGCGAAAACCTCGGGAAGTGAAAAACTGTCGTGGCAAAGTTGATCGTTCACTCCATGGCCCTGTTCCCTTGGGCTAGACCTAGACAGTATCTCCTGGCATTTGCATCAACACACTAGTAAACCATCCGCGCTATAATCAAAGGGGTTCGCTGACACTATTTGACCAGCTGTTCTCCATTCCTATTCCAGGGGAGTTAAAAGTCAATTTTGTGATCATTTTTCGCATGGAGACTACATCCTATCATATTCACGCGACGGGACGAAAGCCTTCTCCCGATGAGTGAAAGGAGGGTAATACTCTAACAATGTATTGTCTTGTTTTCGAGTGTCCCATCCTTTTGTCCCCTCATGATAACAAGTGATAATATTAGGTATCCCAGTGACTGGATGTCAGGGTCAGATGCCAACAACAAACCATATCTTGTTACTGCGACGCGTACTGTCACGCCCTTATTGTTAGAATTCTCGTAAAATCTACTCAGCAACGAATTTACTGCTATTCGAATGCCAACAATGTTCATTCCGTGAACAGGCATCATTCTGAACTCACAAGTGAAAGGAATGTTCAGTAAAATGTTTAGGGAAATATCGTTTTCCCTTGTTAAGTGTGATGACCGAAAACCTCTCTCTGTCAGCAATGCACTGTGTGATCACCTTTATCTAAGCGAATTCCAAAGGATTTGAACTTAGCTAGTGATTTTGTCTTGATGGAAACGGTTCCTGGATTGTCCGCCCATGCATCACCTGGTAATCAACACATACATAGCAAACAGGTATTTAGACCAACCCATCGTTTAGCATACTGAGTCCCATGTTACGGAATGTTAAGGGACGAATTTTAGTGTATTCTTGTAGCAGAGGCATCTGGCTGGTTAAGTACCCCGAGTTGTTCAGGTGAATCGCAGTAGAAAGAAAAAATACAGTAGCCGCTATGCCTCACCGCTTGATTGAGGATTGAGCTGTCTTTGGTGGGTGACAATCGGACACCATGTAGTTACTGACCATCAAGGCGAGTTGTTCAGTTTCCACGACAGTGGCTTCCATTCGGCGGCCAACACTAACTGGAGTTTCAAGGCTAGTGATAATAGACGTTTGAAAAGTGCGGTAATTTGTAACTTCTTAGATTCGGGTCTGCCTGACAGTTATCTGTTCAGCATATAAACGCAAGCTAACAGTGTGAGTAAACTGTCTTCTTTTACCAGAACTGTGTTGCTAGTACCTTTTTCTCTACTTTTGATAAAAACCGGGCTAATCATTTGATCTCATTATTCATGAGAACAGCAAAAAATGTCAGCCTCACTGCATTCGAGATTTATTTAATATCATGATGAATTGATAGAATCCCTTGAAGGCCCTTATTTTTATGTTTTCACTGAGGATGATGAAGTCACCTTACGAATTTGGTGAAAATGTCGTTTGTTCCTTCGAAGCTCCGCTCTTGAAGATAACCCATCAAATGGGATGGAATAAGCAAGATCGAGTTATTTTGTTTGGATGATTGAAACGTTCACCCATCGAGGAGGATCGTCCCAAGATGCATGACAACATATATTGACATTTGAGGGCCTCTCTCTCACCAAATCCACAACTGACATTGTGAATTTAGTTTATCTGGTTCCAAGCTCTTGTTGTATGTATGTGGGAGGTGTCAGACTGAGTCAACGTGTATTAGATACCGTGTTGAAAATCCCACACTGGGTGAAAAGTGGGTTGGCCTCTGGCACCTCTGTACATATCGGCAACTGAACGTGTCACACGAGATAGGTGGCTCGACATAAGAACTGGGTCACCACAACAACGTCTAAAGCACCGAAAGAATATCCACTAGTTGACTGCCATGTGTAATTAGTTGCGTTCAATGTACGGTTAAGGTTTGTACATGACAAAATTTATAGGCATGTACACAGTTCTCATCAAGATAGATAGAGAGATGGAGATGTAAACAAGTGGCGCATGATGTCAGTGGCAGAAGACCAAACTATTCAGTGATCCTGTACTTCTCCAGTCGGCGAGATGGCTCAGTGTTTGGAGCGCATATTTACTGACAGGAGGGCGTGTGATTCGAACCCAAACTCTGCATCTCGACTTACTCTGTCTAGGCTTGGGCAACCTGGCAGGATTCCAGCCCTTGTGCCTCCTTTGGGTGCATGGCAGCTGAACACCAAAGCCCTTGTGCTCCTTTGGGTGCATGGCAGCTGAACACCAAAGGGGTGTAACAGCTGAACGATTATTTCATCTCCAGTCGACGAATACGAGTGATTACTCCAACCACTTGGTTTTTTTTGGATGCGCATGTGAGACAGGTCATAACAGCCCGGCTTCTCAACGCACACTTTGTTCGTCGCGTAAAAGGTGTCTGGCATTGATTACTCATGAGTCACTCGCTGTCCCTGATGACCGGGTCTCAACTACCAAGGCCTACAATTAGGTGGTTTTCCAGTTTGCAGAATGCACTTCTTATATGTTATTGTTTGGCATGAAACTCCTAAGGATGCCATTTCTGAGAAGGCACGTGACCATCATGTTGTAAGCACGGACGTTAATACGCCAGGTGCACGTTGTCCTCACTATGTTTAAAAATACTGATGATGCGTGTGTATGTGTCAGCATCTAATACGCATTTCGGTATCTTTGTATGAGCAGGAAATTAAAGGAAGATGAAAATATCATAAAGTTGCTTCGAAAAACCTGACGGAAACAAAAATCAGACCAATTTAGACGGTTTTATCCAGCTCAGCAAGTAGCTCAAAGAAGAAACACCCAGAGTGTGAGCGTGAAAAGCTAGGCTCAGTGTGGTTACCATTACGAATGTATTGCATTTTTACAACCAAGCCAGAAAACTGGCTATGCATGATTTTTCCGCTCCTTGATGTAACTCGATTTATTGTCGTTTAATCATGCATATATCTTGGTTTCCCGAGAATAAGTTACTCTTAGAACGAACGGTGGTTGTTTTCAGTTAATTAAAAGTGTCTGTTGGTCCCTACTTCAGTCTGCTAAGCCGCAACTTCTGATTAATGGTTCCACTTCCGTATTGTATTCAAGTGGCCTATCCATTAGAAAATTCGAAGGTAACACTACCATGGTATGAGCATTCCATTCTTTGAGACCGCTTGGATATTAGCACCCCAGGATCCAGTCTGCTCATAGGTACACCACGAGTATTTGACTTTATTGACGGTTCACCGAATGTATCAGTTCATCGTATTACAATAAAGCCGATACAATAACAGTACTTTATACTAGAAACATCTAAGTGCGATGCTTCGAAAGCATCACTCATTTGTGGCTTATTTTGGTGAGCCCACTTCAATAATCCAAGTCTATCTGGATGTCTCCTGATCGTACTTTAATCTACGGAGATATTCGAATTTCATATCTACTTGGGTAGATATACAACCTAACCTGAAGTGAACGTGCAACACTTCCATACTCACCTAATCCAGTCAATCTTCTGCATGGCACTGTTCTTTTACTGAGCCTCTGAGGTCACTGTGTTCTGCAATCAGCTGCGCAGATTGTCTTTTTGCACTAAAAAGTTTATTGATAACAGTACAGATCTTTTTGCATAAAAAGTTTATTGATAACAGTACAGATTACGGTAATCAATAGACCGTCTTTGACAATACAACAATGGCCATTGTGTTTTTTTATTTCGTGCGTGTGCGTGTCCATGATGCCATGTATGAGGAAATTTCTGACTGACAGGCCTGTTATAATATATATGATACTGCCTCACTTCGTTGAAGACAAAGTCTTAAAATAGCGGCTAGCAAACTGGATTCATTGCAGTATATTGTTCTCTAGGTCCATCACCAACGTACGATCGCATAGTCGCATATGACTGATGGTAACAGCAAGCGAGGACGAGTACGGGAGGTCAGTTGACAGTGTTCTACCTTTCTACCAAGCGCACCAGTCTCAAAAAAGCTTATACCCCTTTGGACAGTAAAAAAAGTAAGATATGAAATTGACCCCAATAGTCACCAGCATATTCATGGAATGGCTGAAATGGAATCCCTCATCAACCACCACTCGGTTTAGGAGGGCTTCAAAAGAAATAAACACCTAGGAGTAACCTAATAAAGATTTTGTTTGTGGGATCACTCCTGGTGGATCAACGTTGTGCGCCCGTAAGCAACCTAGAACCAGACTTCCTCACCAAAACAGATTGCACCACTCATTTGGTATCTGCTTCAGTCACATCCCAGTAAGATTCTTTATGTTTATTTCATCAGTATGCTTGCTTTAGTGAGACAACGTTTAATCAAGCAACTTCTTCCCTTGTCTTACAGCGCAGAACACTTTTTTTCGGATCAGGCCGGTCAGCCATGAAATAGCGACGAATTCTCCGTAGGTTTGAACAGCAAGCAGTGCCGGAACACTGCTCGAGATAATGGTACCGAGCGACAGAAATCTTTTTTGACAGAACTTAAAGTTTGGAAACAGATGGGCTTTCCGGAAATACGGTCTTTTTTCGATTGCAGCGATTTCTAGAATTGCAGGCTATCGTAGCAGAAGGGAAGTTGGAAGTGTGGTTTTGAATATAATTGGTTTCTGTATAATGCTGGTGGTGAACTGTGCAAACCGTTGTGCCCATATCGGAACTCAGTTAGCCTACCGGTTTCTTCTCACTAGTCAAGTAAATTTTTCTAACCATAATTCCGATCGCAAACATTACTTCACTAGTTGAGGAGGGTTATTTACAAGGTTACTGATGCAAGATAATGCTGTCTAACCAAGAAAATCAGTAAGACTTTCTTTCAGGTTTCTCACACTTACGAAACTGATGTAACTCTGGGCGGATTTGGCAATTTTCATTTGAGCTATCGTAAATGAATCCAATCTACCCTGAAAAACTCTTCTGCTTTTTCATGAAAGAAACTACTCACAGGGTTGATGAAAACTCTACGACAGCCCGCGACCTGTTTTGCCCTTCTTGAGGCTGATCAGATAGGCGCAGTCCCCGAGTTTCCGTCAACTTTATGTTCTACTTGAACTATACTATACTGTGATGTCTCGAATATCGTGCCAAGTGAAACATGAGGCGGCCTGTGTGCAGCACATTCAGTTGTAGAATGTCATAAACGAGATATTCAGTTGAGTCTCTCGTGAAAACCAATCTGAGTTGAAAATGAGTGTATTTCTCTTCGGCCTTTGTTTGTTGCATCAGTACACGCTGCGACAGACGGCAACTCTGAAACCGTGAGAGACAGCTTTTGTAGTGATCTTACAGTTTCTCCTTTCAGGGATAAGTACCGATACCATTATTCATGCAGGTGGTATGAGTGCTCAATTGGGCCGAAACAGCCCATCCTGGTGGCCAATTTTGGGTTGACTCCGGCCGCACGGCAAACGGCTAGCGATTTCTTTGCTTATGTGCCGGGTAGCACAAACTTTTAGAACAAGCGCTCACACCATATGGCTTGAAGACCACCAAATGCGGCAATCGGCAACTGGTAAAATGCTTCGACAGAAGATCATCCTTTTTGGGTAAACCATTTGGCCTCAATCAAGGCATGTGTGGGCAGGCGTATTTATTCGCCTTTTTTTCCTGAAAACGCCGGCTGATATAAAGACTCTCAGTTCATCACCTGCAAAGGTTCTGTGTAGCTGAATAGTGTCGAACTAAACTGGCTGAGAAGCTTCCAGAACTCGACGGATACCGTGATTGCGACTTTTATTTGGTTGATAATTGGGGAAAGTTGAAAGAAACATCTAGCCAGGCTTCTGAAACTGTTTGCTTGCACCTGTTCGCTCGCGCACCTACAAGAACGTGATCGATTTTTCTAACTGGAATCAGGAAAAGAATACGACGGGGCGTACAGATCCTTCAAAGGTCGAATGATAGAAAGTCGAATTGATGGACAATGCTGCTCGATCGAAGAAGCCCGAGAAATGGGATTACGTTCACAACGGGGAAGAATCACACCAAATTCCAGCTAGTCCATGTGCTAGTGAAGCTACCATTCACAGAAACGCTTCCTACAACGACGGGCTGTATATTTTGGGGTGACACAGGTTGTCTCTATGAGCTCAACCTGTGAAACGACCAAGTGAACCCAACCGGAACGTCGATGCCCTTCCACCGTCGACAACTGTCGGAGTTCACTGGACAGTTTTATTACTTAAGCGCACCCCTCACCCAGTCTAGACGGTTTACTTCCTGCGCTTTACAAAGAAAGTGACGAGTCCCTCTTGGCTAGTCTGATTATCTACTCCAAAATATCTGAACTGAGGAAATAATACGGACAGAGTAGATCGCGTTGACGGTGAGTCCAAATTTCGAAAAGAATGTGCGAAAACCACCGGAGCTCGCGTCTACAGACCATGGCTTTCAAGGTGTTCGCTGGTATTATCCTACCCAAGCTGAACCGTTATCGGCGGAGCCCGATTAGCGAGAATCTTGCTAGTTCTCACCATGGCCAGGAGTGGATTGATCGACTGCCTCTAAAACTGCGCCACCCCTTTCGCAACCACAGATGACTGCCTTTCTCAGTTGATCGTCAAAAACGATGGGAGTGTTTGGTGAGGAAGGCTGTCTGCCCTAAATTCTTGTCTACCGGCCTACTCCGTGGACGCGTATATCTATGTCAAATCCTCTTGTGATTTCACCACATCTAGTAGTGTCAGACAAAGATGTTCTGTGTCACCTTTCTACTTAAATTCGTAATTGATGTGCTGGTTGAGTCTTCTTTACATGCTCCTAGCACCTCAGGGATCGAAGTACTCCCCGGGGCGTTCCCTCACGAACATTGAGTGCGCCAATGATAATACTCTCTCTGGATCAGACTTTAGATAACCTCAACAAATCTGATGCACGGTTTGGAATGCGTTTCACCCCTTTAAAGTTTAGTGTGCTACTGCAAGAACTGATGGTGCCAAGTCACATGAAGCAACTACATGAATTCCAGCGATGCATGAAAGAATTGGGAAAATCAATGAAGCGTTTGGTAATGTTCAACATCCGCAGTATCAGTCTGATTTCCAATTGACTGTGGCGACTGTCCGATTTCGCCGTCCGTTCTCCTACTTTATGGATTAGAGTCCTAGCCGCTGCCTAAAGAAGATCTTCGAAGGCTCCCTATGTTTCACCACCGATGTCTCCGAAGCTTTAAGCGCGCCTGGTGTGTAGGTTAGATCTGCCATTCTGAGTTGCGACAGACGATATTCGGAGAAGTCCACTCTCCGTCAGTGGGTCAACTGGTTTAGCTAGTAGAACTCTATCCACCCAACCATGAATCAGATGGGTACGATCGAGAGGCGGTCAGTCCATGGCTGGGCTACGAAGCATGAAAGCTCTTACCACTCAACTTAGTCGCGTCGGTAACTGCCATCTCCCCGAATAGACACCAGAGGACGAGACAAACCAGTGGTTAGTGACCTGAGAGATATGACCGCGTCACGCAGTCAGTGGTGGTCTTGCATCAAAATTATAGCCTTCACTGCGTTGCTGTCAATTCTTGCCACATTGGACGGGCAGAACCATTCTACGCCAATAAACTGAGTGGGCCATCGCTTCCAGCGCGTTGTTGTTATTCCCCTATTCTCCTTGTCCTCGATGACCGAAACTGTAGCCTCTGGAGTCACTGAATTTTGAGTTTTTGAGCTTAAACACTGAACTGATTTAGTCTTACCTGAATTGAACTAAATTCCCCGCAGTATACATCCCAACGAAAACCTCTTTGCTATTAGACTGTATTGATCAAGTGCTAGAGCTGTTTTTTTCATCAATACTAGAGGTACAGCGTTATATCTAGTAGTTTGACTGTGCCCGTCAGAACATGTGAAGTGACTCAATATAGTTGTGTACAATGATAATTTTGATGAGTAGGAACCTTTTCCCTCCTCTTTTATTCACTTGCAGTTCACTGGATATATTTTCAGTAATGCTTGTTAGGACGTCCAGTTTAACCCCAGACAACTGTGCACATTAGCGACGTTTCTACGTTTCTTTATCAGAGAGAAACACAATCGAAGTTGCAGTATTGTTGTAACAGCGAGTGCGAGCCGTTTAACCGGACAAGTCTATTTGTGAATATCGTCACTGCTTCGTTAAGATATGATCGCTAGTTCAGCTTCAACTACTTGTATAGGAGAAAGTGATTTGGTGAACGACCGTTGAAGAAGCCAGATGGCAGTGAAGTGATTGGTGGTCTTAGCGGACTATCTTGTTTGTCCTGGCTGCAGTTGAAGCTATCATCGATGCAACTACTGTTTGTGTGTATTGGCAAGCATCATGCAAGACCGAGTGTCACGTGGTGCAAAGTTCCCAACTGCAAGATGTGGCAACGATGAAGGGATCTCTGTCACAGAGTGGTAAAGGGAGAGCGATCTAAAAGCGGTGCAGCCAGCCGCGAATTCGTTCGTTTGTTTGTAATTACGCTAATGTATAACGAATACGAAGAGATACGCAAGATATGAGACTGCTGGCTAAAAGATACGGACTCTGTCATGAAGACCATACGAAGTAAATCGTCAGTAGTCGTCCTCATAAGCTGTAAAAAGGTGCTAAAATCACAGACTGGATCTTCCTTTGGTGGAGGCAAACGTTTAGAGCAACGGTTCTAATTTTTATAACTTCAAATAAGAAACCCTCGCCATCCCCCGAAGGTGGTCCTAAGGAGTCGTTATTGTACAGCGTGTTCTACCACCGTATTTAAGGTCCTCACCCGGATAAGCATTCTGTATATATGTCATGTTTAATGCTAATGTTGGTACAGATTCAGAATAGGTAACGAGATGCGGGGTGTCACTTATGAGTTGTTTTACTGTACACACGGTTTTTCACATGTCTGGCATTTTATGGGCGAAATCATGGGAGCTTTGTCCATCAACAAGGGAGCGCTGCACCCCACCAGATCTAATACGCCCTGTCCACTAACCAACTTATATACTTTTCACTCTGAACGCAACTTTTCAAGCTCAGTCTAGAATAGACACGTACAAACAACGACCTTCCAAAATATTGCCTGAACTGGTTGACAGTCGGTTTTTTTCATACGACACCGCTAGTTGGGATTTCTTCTTCTGTCTGAATTTTAGTTGCGGTGATTTGTCAGTAGTTGGATTCCCGGATAAAATTTTGTTACGGGAAGTGGTGATCCGGTGTTTTGTCTTGTTGTAGAACCTGTCGGTCGAAAAACACCTTCTGCGCCAAAACGATTTGCTACATTTTAAAATAATGGCCAGCTTTCAACTATTTGAGTGGTGTATCTGTTCCTATTTATCTTCCTGAAATCCCCACAAATATTACCAGGTGAAAAGGTTTGTGCCATTGAATAGGGAGCGTAAATCACCGGAAAAGAATGATTAATGTTTGACTCCAAATCTTCGTTCACAAAGCGCAGGAAAACCCACCTTAAAGTTGCTTTTCACACGTCTATCCATCAGTGTTGCACACATTCGACCATTTGCGACTTGGCGTAGCTTAGTGTACTCCACAGTTTCTTCGGTTAATGGGAGGTTGATGTGACATTAGTTCATTTCGGTAGTTTGGGAGAACGACTGAGACTGATCTATGGAAATGCTGACAACTTGCGCTTGCGCACTAACGAACCTGTTTAAATACTGAGAGTAAGATATACAAGGAACGTTCACAACAGACCAATCAATCAGAAACTTCGTTTGCCGGATGAGAATATATCAGAGCACGAGTGTAAGAAAGTTGGTTTTCGAATGGTTCCTCTGTCTAATACACATCGGAAGTTTATTAAGTCAGAATGAAATGATTCACATGGGCCAATGAAAGACAAAGCAGATTCTGAGACTAAGAGTGTGGCGACTTTGTACTCCGTAACCAGCGGCAACGTGATCTGCTTCGATGGACCTCTGAGGGGTTCCTTAGTTCACAGACTCAACTTGCGCCAGAGATCGAAATTCTCTTGCCTGTCTTATCTGATACTGAGCGAATGTCGGGGGATAAATTATCCCTTGGTAGACTATACCTAATGCACTGTCGGAACTGATCGCATTAGCAGCGTCAGCCTCAAGTTAACGCTGGATACACAAATCTACTGATCGTCATGCAGGAGTTTTCAGCAGAAGGTATCTTAAAAACATTAACGTTCTGCAGCTGATGCTCTTAATTTAAGTGTTCTTTCTGTATGATTGACCTGATTAAATGTGTGGATCCCATTGCAAGCCGACGTCTGGTAACTCTGGATAAACAAGCACCAACCATTACACCAGTAGGGACAATTTTGAGGGGTCGTGTTTATTTTTGTGGACTTTTAGACCACGTTTTCTTCTGCAACCTATAACAAACGATAAATACTTCCCGATCGGGCCAGAGCGGTTACGATAATTACGCAAATTCAACTAAAGAGGGACGGAGGTTGGCACCCACTGAATTTGGTGCTTGATCTGTGATAAGGTTTATATGATCAGTCCACCAGCGCTGAGACAAACAACACGCGATCCGTTTAGTTCCGTTTTTGCAGAAGCGATTTTTGGACAGACTACCGCAATAAAAATGCCTTCCCCGGGGAGACCTGGCTTCATTTCACCCTCCTAGATGGCTCCTTCAGATAAGATGCGTGATGACGTATCCAGTCTTTGATTGCAAGTGACCCAGACATTTCGAGATATTGACACGTCCCACGACATATTTTCGTTACCTTCCCGATGTAAAAATTCTGATAAATTATCTGAAATGCGCGTGACAAAATATCTTACAACAGACCTGGAGTAAATGCCACCGCGATCGAACGGAACCTAAGAAGTAGTTACTGGAAGAATCCTAAAGTAGTTTCAAGGCACTAGTAACAGCTGGAGCAAGCTCGATTCATATGAATAAAAATGCTTAAAAGAGAACAGTAGCGAACTATTTTCCAGGAACTCGATCGTTAAGTTCCCGCTGATATGCATTAGGTCAATGAAGAACTAAGTTAAAGGATTTTTACGCATTCTGTGCTTTGTTTTGTCGAACAGAACCACGGGATAAATTAGAACTGTTAGTTTTCCTCCAAAAACAAGAGTGAACGTCGGGAGAACTCGTACTGTTGTCCATATTATAAGTAGATGCGTATGCTTAAGTTCTGGAACGCATGGCAGGTTAGTGCAAGGCAGTTTGTTAGATGTCAGAGGAGAGTGCTCGATGGACGGTTAATTACCATGAGGCACTCGTCAAGCTGGCAAGCCGAAGATATCTCACAATGATGCTTAGTCAGTTATTCCAAGGCTCGGGGCTTTGGTAACAAAGGACACTTCCCTCTTACTACGTGGAATGAGGAGTAAGGGGGAACTTTATAAACATTATGAAGGTTCAACCATTTTTTCTGTAGCAATGAGATAGCGTGATGCTTACTTGTGACGGAGGAGCAGTTCATACTGCTTGTCGCAACTTCTTTGAGCATTATCACGTAGGCAGAAAAGATAACTTGCTATTATTGTTCTGGCATGTCCTGTTGACCGGCCGAGCTTGCGGTAGATTTCATGACCAACCAGTTGCTTGGTGACAGGTTATGAAGCCAGCCAAAGGAGTTGCTTCTGAAAGAAGGCAGTTTTCTTGGAGTGGAATGACTCAGGTTTGGTGTATCAGGTCTCTGAGACCAGAATGGTACTGTGAGCATATTCGAGTTTCCAAGCCTGTGTACTTTGAGGAGGCTTGTTTGGGTAAGTGATTTTAGCTGTGAGAATGTAGTATGCTATAGGATCAGCCACTATTTGGCGTACTTTTGAGCTCGGGCGCGCCGCTAATTAAGACTGTTACTCTGTTTTTGACCATTTTTTTTTATTGCTTCCATTATAAACAAAACCAGTGGATGTCCGGATAGACTCTTTTCAAAAAAATGGCCTCCCCGTGGACAGTGTGGTTCTCAGTACTAGTGCAGTGTTGGTGTCTTGGATATTCGGACACTGCCAAACCCGGGGATTTATGCGACGTGGACTGTTGTTTAGAGGAATTGCGTACAACGGAGGATGTAATGGTTGAATGAGGCCTCGTTCTTGTGTGTTTTGAGCTGAGATTGTGTAAACGAGTAGACAGATGGTTGTGTAGCTGATCTAGCCCAAAACAATGTTACCCGTTGTCCATTACAATAGATCTTTTGCACTACAAACTGGATATGTTGAACGACATCCTGATCGATGATGGGGCTTATAGGTATTCTATAGACATTTTATAGCTGGGGAGCGTTTCACTTTATATCCGAGTTAGCACTGCGTGCCGAAGTCCCCTTTTGGATGAAAAAAACTACATGGCTGACCCCAGTACGTTTTAAAAACGTTATTATTAGAGAGGCAGACTTTGAACTGCCCAGAAGATAGAGTTGAATCAACTCCGTAAAAGCAATCAGATTCGTAAGGCTTCTCAAAGTAATTAATCAGTGGTGACTGTGTAAGCATCTGCGGTTTTTTTTAACTAACTATGAAGTAGCCTGTACCGGTAAGAGCTTTGGATTGGATGAAGACTCGAACCTGAGAACTTCAGACAGTAGGATGAACCAAATAACTAGAGTAGGCTAGGCCAGAAATGCTTCAATCCTAATTCTGAGCAATAACCAGATCTTCCAGCGGCCACAATTATAGAGGAAGTCACGCAGTAGAGAGAGGTGAAAGAAGAAGGTTTGCAAAAATATGGAAACGCAACTTAGCAATCTTTGTGTGGTGACAGATGAAGAGAATAAGCGTCCAACTAGCAAAATCACAACCGGTTTTCATATGTATATAAGACATGATGAAGTATCCAGTAGATGCTCACTGATGCTCACTGATGATGACCTGGACTCCTCAGCATAGAGTGGTCTCACATACAGAGTGAAATCTCAATCGGGAACTCCAAAATCTTCTCACAATCAAAACGCGGCTGATTACGGCAGATAGTGGCTTGCTTGTAGGGTGATATTGTTCTCCCATAGCTTATGTATCTATGATGTGAACAACTAAAAATTGCAACTGTCTGTACAAGCATTTCAGAAACACCCATACCCATAGGGTATTTGGAAGTTTAATAACCCGAAAGTGTACCTCTACTCTGCAAGCCGAGAATTCTAGGGAATAAAAATGCTACAAGCAGTTGAAACGTTTGTCGGGGACAGCCGTTCCAAGGAAACGATCCATGAACAGGTGTAATGATAAAAAAACCGCGTCGAGTTGTAAATTGGTGAATGACAAAATCTAGCAAGAACCAATCGTTCGGTTGACTTGGCTGAAATATTATCATTGACTCAAAAAATTAAAGGCAACTTGACGGAAGACTGATAGTCACATTTGTCTAATTATTCAGGAGTTTCGATCTCCGACACCCTTGAATGCTTCGGCACAACACTGTTTCTGTCCTTGAGATCCACTCCTTGTACTCCCAAGATCTTCCTCCAAAGAATCTGATATTTTGTTCTTTGTACTACTATTTCAAATGATAGCAGAAACTGGTTCGACGCATTTCACATTAAACACACAAAGACTGGAATCAATATGGTCGGCCCTGACATGCCACCATTGCAGCGGTTAGAGTTTTCTGTAAATATCTTGATTTGTTACCCGTTCGGAAGCTGTCTTCTTCAATTTTATTCCAGTGCGGAAGTCATATCGATACGCCCTACTGAAAATGGTGAATGTTGGGCGTTGTTACGTTCGCTGAGCCAGGTACCTTGGTTGCAAACGTTTCATTACCAAAAGAGGTGACAACAGCAATGCGTAGTTTTGATACAGTGTACCGCATTGTGTCACTGATGCTTCACAAATACGTGGTCTTCCAAGAAAATGTTTCCGTTCTACTTTGTCATTATTGTTTCAGGCAGTGTACAGTATGCCCATAGACCCACTGAAACAATCGCTTGTCGGTTCATCCTACCAAGACAGTTACCATACTGAGTGGATTGATCGGTAACGGAACACATCGCACGATGGCTGGAGATATCCGAAGTGTAGCAGAATGGACGCATCTGAACCGATATTCAAAAGTTCGATCGCCCACTACCGAGCACATGCTTACAGGATCATACTTATGAACACAAAGCAAAATCCACAGCACTGTTTTGAGACCACAAGCTGAGCGTCTTGGAAATCGCTCAAGCGCTTTCCATCAGAATTCTTTAACACACTCTGGTCATCTGCCATCCTGTTTGGGTGACAACCTCTTGAATCCCTTTAACGCCATATGTGGAACAATTTGCTAACTGTGAACTACGCACACCTCATGCCTAGGGTCAGTGCAGCAGGCCGTTCTTACAACTATTTCCTGGCTGCGGAAACTTTTCGTCTAAGGCATTAGGGTCTTTCTTCCAAAAACACTGGAACCAATGGGGTTAAAACCATCCCCAACGAATTATTTGAGTACGTTTTTGATTGTCACATAAAGTGTGGGGAAATAATACCATATATAACGAATGCGTACAGGGGTCTTAGGCTTTCCAGTTTAAAAATCAGATTCATCATTGGCGAAACTCTGGCAGTTACGATATTCCTGTACATAAAGGAACAGAAAATCCTCGTTTTTGTTGACAGCGCAAAAGGCCTATCTTCAAAGGTGGAAATTCAAAACATCAGATCTTTGTTTCAAATGACATCATACGCTTAAGCGCTCACCCTTTGGACCACATCTGATACAAAGCTGTTCATGGTTGCTAGTTTGCTAAAAATCCCACCCGTCCATTTGGAATTTTGGCACGTTCTTGAATCTTAAGTTCACTTCCATAAGCCTTAAGTAATACTAACGGGGTTGTGGCTGTTTAGTAAGTATACCAGCCATATATGACAGCTTTTATTTTGACCTACAAACACCGAATCAATGAAGGTGAATTTTTCAACAGTTTTACTTTATATATATTATGAGATCAGAACACTCTGCCGTTCATCCGTCGAAATACAGGGCATACGACATACATCACCAGAGACAAGTGAGACTAAGGGCACTACGTGAAACTCAACAACGTGAGATTTAAAAGCATTTCTTTGCACGACGTCCTGACTTAAGTGAGCAAGCACTAGTAGAACGTTGGTGAAGTTAACCATCCACAACTGATTACGTCATAATTGTGTAGGAAGTTTTGAGGTGCTGTCAAATAAACAGAGAATTTCAAGGTCGTGGAGGAAGTCGGCGCATCATCAAACAGAAAGCTATTAGGGACCACTAAAATTTGTAATTCTGTTTGCCGATTGCAACTAGGATCAACAACAGATGGAGCGAATCAATAAGTGTATACCGTGCTCGTGAACACAAGCAGAATTTTTCCTGCGCACATTCACCAAGCTGAGATATAGGAAATGTTTTCTTCTAGGCTGGCTGGTCTGTAAGTTAGCGAAACCGTTGTCATCCATGTGCACTGAACCATCCCATCACGATGCCGACTGGGTAGCCCGGACGTCACTCTAGGTGAGTATGGATTTCAGGAAATCCAAATATGGAATGCCACCTTGTTTGGTTTCAACGTACTGGTTACTTTAACAGTAAACGACACGGAACAGCTAGCGCCTCTGCATCACTTCCAATCTAAACAGGAAAGACATTTTGGGCCCACGTGTGGCGGCTGTGACAAGTGCTGGAAATCGAAAGTTGGCTCGGTAGCCCACCGTCGACTTCACGTCGCTGAAATTGCTGGCACAGATATGGCCGCCCATTTGGCCTGCGCTGACTGTTCCCGCCTGTTTCAGATGAAGATTTTCCTGAATCAACGCCGCTAACATGCACATCCCACCAAGCATATTGCAGATAAGAATTTCGATGGGTGCTGGTCCCAACAAGAATCACAATCACTCCTGTCCCTGGATGACAAGTTATTTCCCTCTTGTGACACGCAAACCTCGCTGTTCGTTAGACGAACAATATTCTCCTGGTAAATCCATTGTCAGTATGAAAGCCAAGTTACGTGTGCTTAACTGGGAAAGGCGCCAAGACGAATTGTCACATGGTACCCAAAACAATCGGCCAAATATCAGTGAAGCTCATACCATATTGTTCAAACAAACTGTATATTGTACTTCATCACTGTTGGAATCCGTTTTTAACAGTTCTCTCGCTGCTATTAACTTTCTGGTCTTCACTCAAAGGTTGCAGTCTGTTGTCATGATAACGGAGCAAGTCCATTCTCTTCTGGACCCCCAAGCTTCCAGAAAACTTCCACACAAGTGAACATCTGTCTCCGGATTCCTTCACCAGAAGGCTGTTGCTTGCCTGCCAATCGAAAGCTGGTTCACCAAGCCAACTTCGCTGCCATCCATAACTTATAACGCCGTAGGCGGAAAGATACAGTGTTTGCAGGCACTCCCGCTTAGAAACACAGTGACAGCCTGCTAAGCCGCCTATTGCAGCCATCGGAATGAAGTTTGATCAAGCCAATGGCAGGTGAGGACGTTGGTTGTACGATCCCCTTGATAGGTAGTCTGTCTCCAGACTTGGAGAAACCCAGGCCTAGAGTGCTTCGCTGGTTCAGTGCCAAAGCTCCCGCTGGGTATTTTACCTTGCTGCATTTATGTTGAACCCACTTTAATCTCGTCACAAAGATCGAAAATCCAACCAACTGACACTGATCTCCGTGCCATCCATTCTTGTTCGGTGCTTTCATGAAGTACCTTCCGATCGCCAAAGCCGTAAAGTGTAGCCGCTTTCAGTACAGTTTGCACTTCTACGTCGAGCAGTGGTTTGGAAGCTACCTCGCTGTTACAGAGAAGCTCGAAGGTGCTGCGGCCGAGTTGGAAAGAGCTGATATACGTACCGATGCCTTGGAGGGTAAAAGAACTAGTGATTTGTGGGTTGGACTTTGGAAGTGCTCGGTCTCAGTCGAGCCTTTTCGCTTTGCCAAAAAGCTTACTGCTTCTTTGGATCCGACAGACACCACGACATATTTTAGCATTACATTTGCCTTCAGGGAAAAGGGAGCCCACAACCATCGAAATCAGCAACAGAATCCTCTCGGTGAGGTGGCGCGCGCCCCGTTAAAGTAGTGGATCGGGACCACGAGGAACTAACTAATACCAAGAATGACACGTTCGCCGGTGCTTGACCAAGTCCACCGCGACACTCTGGAAAGGTTGGACAATTACATCAACAGTGTATTTGTGACTGACTACAACTACCAAATGAAACAGCAATCATTTACATCAAAGCTGGAAAACAACACTTGAGACTGCATCATAATCCTGAGTTCAACCATCCCGATGCAGTGGAAAGTGCGCATGGAAAAGCTGATGTCCACGCATTGCTGAGTACTATGCAACATGGTAAATGGACCTACCTTTGGTAAAATTATTTAACACCTCAGTCTTCTCATCATACTCCAAGGTGCACGCTTGCGCACCAGGGGGGAAGTGGTTCCTGACTGGGATGATGGTCTGCACATGAGAACTGGTGGTCGAGGATTGGCCGCTTCGCCCGTTTCGGAGTGATGGCTTGTGGTTCCAAAAAGCGTATTTCCTCAAGTATTTATCCGCATTGCCAAACTCCGATACTACCTCCTGAGGATGAGAGTTAGGAACACTCGGTTTGGTCTTGGTGACCAGCCGATTTTCTGTCGTGTAAACTGTGGTCAACCGGTGACTTCGGTGCGTACTCTGCAGTCCCAGTGGGTCATGCATGATGCTCAGCTTGCTCACCATAATTGATTTGAAAGAGAATTTGGAAAACGGTGCTGTCGTCAGGGCTTGACCAAGCCAGAGGTAATGGCTGTTCGGGATAGCCAAACAGCTGTGAAAGACGTAATGATTGTCTAGGGTGAACGCAGACTGTTTGTATGGATTGAAAAGCAGAAGAATAGTGCTGATGTTTGTTTTCTTACTACTATCTCAACCCTAATGATATCGATGATCATATCAAATCAAGCAACCTGCTTTTCTCAACCAGCCAGGACTATTGTTTCACTGGGGCTTCCTAAGACCACAGCCAGGGACTTGCCTGCTCACCATTTCGGTCCGTCAACATACACCCGAAACCTTTGTGCGTCGTATTTGGCGCTGAATGTTCATTTTTGCTAATAACTTTTACACCTTACCCTGAATGACGGACAACTTGTGCCTGATGTGCGAGTCCTGACTACGCTGGGGCTTCAAAGAACCTGAATTTTTTTCACTTTTCATTTGCTGGAGCTGTTGATAGCACGCTCCGAACGGAACAAGTCCCTGCTTTTTTGCAATGTTTCGTACATTCGTATCTATCGCTTGCATTTTTTGATGTTTCTGTTCATGCCCTTCAAAATTAAAGGGTTACGCGAAGAGGTAGTCTTTCCACGGCAAGGACCAATTTCTGATAGAGGGTAGTTTGACCCCTTGTGTAACTGTGCCATACTGCAACTCCAGGTAAGTGATTGCGGGGAGCTGTAATACTCTATGGCTGTCATTATTAACATACCTCATTTGGTAGCGTACAATGAGTGCACACCAGGCACAGTTGGTAAGAAACCCGATAAATGTAGTTGGAGGAAATGACACACTATCTCAGAACTTTCGGACAAAGTGGGTAGAACAATTGAAAACTTCACCATTTTTGCAATGAATTCCCAGTATACGACTAACATTGAATTCACATGAGGAGGGAAAAGGTCTAACCAAATCAACATAAACCCTGTATGAAGAATTCTCCTACTTTCCTACAGAGTTATCTACAATCAGACAGTCTCTACTCATAACATACATTTTTGTTGCTCCATACTTTCTAGGCAGAGGGCCGAGAATCGGAAACTCGATGGAAGAAAGCTGTGGAAAACATTGAATATTTGAGTTTTATGATCGACGCTTGGAAAATAACAGGAGAGTACACATATGTGTAGCTCATCTCTTCGACTATTTTTGCTATGGCTTCCTGAAACCGCTCTGAATACTGTCAAGTTCCCCTTCGATTTTCTTGGGTACGTTGCAAAAAAGCTGACCATGTGAAGGTCTATTGTACAGGGAACAAAAATCACGGGTAGTTGTGTTTCACTAGGATTCGTACAGATCACAGGCTTCCGTGTAATATTGTTGCGGCTAAACCCAAACCAAACGGATAGGGGCCAAAATAAAGAAATGTGGAAAAGTGATTAGGGGCCTAGAATGTGCACAATTCATGAATGGATGTGGAAATTTCAGTGGAAAAGTAAGAGATGCGGTCTAGGGATGTTACATTGAAAGCAAGGAAAGAATTTCTGGCCACCGGTGGTTACGCGTCGATATCTCAGTAGCTCGGGTTCGTCTATTGGCTGTTGATCAGGTGATAGTTGGTATGTTGATTTTCAAGCTGTGATAAGCTCAGCCAAGAAATCAGCTACCAATCGATCAACAACCAATGGACGTTTGTGCACACTTATGTTGTAGTTAACGTTCCGAGGACAGAAGAGTGTTTTTTCTATTCCGCCTAAAGAGAAATCGATGCTGCCGGAACAAGTGTGTGTTCTTTGTGTGCTGGCTAAGAAGTACAGTCTTGCTGTTGGATAACTACGGTGCGTATTCTGCTAAAATTATATCGCGAAAAATGTGTCCCTTCCAAAATCATCCCCAACTTCTTTGTCTTCCGCTCCTCACAATAATAAGATAACTCTTATCTGCTAATCAATTTGGTTTTCACGAGAGGTTCAACTGAATATCTCGTTTATAATATTCAACAACTGAATGTGCTGCACACAGGCCACCTCATGTTTCAGTTGGCACGATATTCGAGATATCGCAGTATATTTTCATAAAGGAAACTAATCACAAGGTTACTGAAAACTCTTCGACAGCCCAGGACCGGTTTTGCCCTTCTTGGGGCTCATCAGGTAGGCGCAGTCCCCGAGTTTCCGTCAACCTTATGTTCTACTTGAATATCATAAACGAGAGATTCAGTTAAGCCTCTCGTGAAAACCAAATTGATTTGCAAATGAGTGTATTTCTCGAATAGCGCTTAGTAATTTACATGAAAGAGCCGAATGACCACACTAATACACTATTTCATACATTCGGGCAGCCAAACATCATCACCTAAGGTTTTGCTTCTCCCGTTCCGGCACAGTTGACATTTTGGATGGAATTCCATTTTGCCTTGAAACTATTAGCACGACAGCACTCGGGGATTTTATGCAATTTTTGAACCTCGTCCTTTTAATGGATAACCATGGGTCAGGTTTAATCCTCAGTGAGTTTTTGTGATAGAAAAGTCTGACGATAACCGTGACGAAACAATAAACGAGAGATTCAGTTCAGTCTCCTGTGAGTGGTGACTTAAGTTGAAACCTAATCAATTTCGACAAATATATGGACTTTGGCTTTCAGATTGATGAGAATTTAGGGACCATATCTAGCTAATGAACCCCAGGGACGTCAAAACCGGCATTCGTCTTTTCAACAACTCATTTTCAACAACTTTATGAGTAGCGCGCTGCGTCGAGAAAACAATTCAACTTTCTTCCCTGGGAGCAATTCTTAGGTGAATTTTCCACTTTCTAGGACTGCACAAAGGCCGTTCCATGTTCCATTTGGTATTGTATTCGAGATATCATAGTATGTTTTGTTGTCAAGATTAGTTTCCATGCTCGACACACGAAGAGATTTGACCGGCAAAAACCCAGCGAATGATATTTAAGCAAGCAAAAATAGTGGATAAACATTAGTGTCGCGAGCAGATGTGTGACAGAAACAAACTTGTCGTTTGGTACTCTTGACCATATGTCTCGAATGGCTTGTCCAATATCAGGCATTCTCCACAGTGTAATCTTCTCCAGGACAAGGAAACCCTCACTGATTCGTTTCCTCCAGTGTATAATATGTCGAACAGTGTCGTTATAGCGTTACGCACAAGCCCAATCACTTTGGAAGCATAAAGTAAATGGTCCATGAGGGTACCCCACGTATACAACTCATACGTATGGTTGTTCTGTATATATAACTCCTATATAACCTCCCTTTATGAATATGAATACTGGTCAACAGTCAGATAGTCGTTACTACTCATCCACGATCTTTGAGGAAGATAGAAATATTACATAAGCGCGGGGTTATGGCTTGCACACAGATTTACAACCTTCAACTCTGAACACAGGAAAATTGGTTCGTGACGTATGCAGTCAGTAAATTTGAACAGACAGCAAAAGCTTAGTGGACTGCTGTCAAATAGCCGACCAATTATGCTTTGTAGTAAACATCTGGCACATGGATTGGTCATTACCAGACGGTGGAAATGGGCGGCAATGATTTACTTATTCATCATGAATTCAATGGCTGGAGATTTTGATAAACTGAGTAGGGTAAGCAAATTAAAAATAACGTCTTTTCATGCTTCCTGTGATCGGACGCATCGATTTTGAGCCAAATGATTGTCAGCTTAGTTCACTCTGTTTTCACTCACCCCGCAAAATTTCGAGCCTCTTGCTGCAACCGGTCAAAAATATGGTCAATCGATCGTCACAACCAGGACTGAGAAGTGCTTTTGTGCCAGCCCTGCCTCACAGTTTTACATGTTTATCGCAATATATATACAATCTTCCAGAAAAGTAATCAGCAGAGATCCAGGTGCTAGTCAAATCACTAGTAATCGGTTCTTTGTCAGACAAACCATTCCGTAGTTCGGTTGGCGATACTAAGCAATTTTAGGCTTAGTGATAGAAAGAGAGCTTCGTACGCAGTCTGTTTCACAGACTTAGTTAGACTTTGTGTAACCTTGGAGATAATATGGACTCTTTTAGGTTAAATTTATTAAGCTTCGCACCAGGCACATCTAGATACTTTAAACTATTCTGCGTAGCCCAGGTTTCCAGAGTTGAAGCTCAATCGATGCCAGTGAGCAGAAAACTTTGGGTTCAGAAAGACACATGACTGCTCTGTCTTTTAACTGACTACCCCAACCACCTCTCGGCAGCTTCGCAATGAACTATCTACTCCTGTGTTGTTTCCAATGGACTGATAGTTATGTGCCTTTTTGTGTTCTTGCTTGGAGCTCCGCGTTTTGTTAACACCACGCCAGTAGAAAAAGGAAGAGAAAGTCCTCAAAGTTGAGGGATTATCTGGGTCTTTGTCATTTCTGGAAATCTCGTAACTGATACTACATAACTGAATTATCAGTCAAACACTCGGAGATAAGCTGATACATGTCTCACCGCTCCGATTTAGAACCAGATTTATTATTCCGCCTCGACTGACGGTAAGTTTTTTTTTCGAAAGTGGTGAGTTCAGTAAGTAATATGTTACCTTGCCAGACTCATTATCTTCCTCGTTAAAATTCTAAGGAGAATGGCACTAAAGCTATCGGGGCGGCAAGCTTCAAAATGGAACCGATCATTGTCCAGATACGCTTGGATAGTTGGTCATCTCAGTCCTTGTTTATCATCCATATCAGTCTGGCCGTCATATTCGAATATGACCGTTGAGTAAGTACACCACTGTGGGGAGAACACGTGTTGAGTGTTTGCGATAGACTGGGTCATGTTTTGGTTTTTCACCAAGCAGTACGTACTGAAAAGTCCATAAAGCCGCAACAGAGGTTGTACCTCATGACTGAAGTGGTTACCCAGATTATGGGTTCATGCCGTTATTTAGTCACCACTTTGTACCGCGACATCGATTATATGAAGCGAAAACCGTGGATCGATGGAGGATTCAGTCAGTTGTTTAAAACCAATTTTAAAAAAGTAAAACGACGTTGCTGGGTTATAATTTGATTACCGGGTAAGTGAAGAATTTCGCTGTACGTAAGTCTGAACTGTGGGCGGAGGAAAAGGAGACTCTATGTTGGTTCACAGTGTAATTAAAACATATTAAGAGGTGAAAGTTACAGACAGTTTGGCGATAAAAATATTTCTGTCCATCGGTAGCCAGGTACGTTATTGCTTTATTGTAAAAGGTTCTCACACCCAAAAGGAGACACTTATGGAGCGAAAATGCCACTTTGGCTCTCACTTACTTCGCTTCTGCGTCTGAACAGTATAGAGATCCGCATCTCGGCATATCCGCGTTGAAGGATTATTAGTTGTCAAAGTAAGTTACAGTTAGCAAGGATAGTGCGAAACTAAATTTCACCCTACAAGTCGAATCGAGCAGATTTTAAAAGCTGTGCTGTAGTGTGTCACTGTTTTATCCTCGCTGAGGATCATAAACATTGAGAACTCAGCAACGATTGAAGCTCATCCACTTCAGATTTAACCTAGTGGTCGAGGCTCAGGTTCTTAGCTGCACGCTAAGACGATAACGCCACCCCAGGACCTGGTAATGAGGATTTTACAAGGTTGCAAAGCTTGATATTGGATTTTAGGGCTGCATTGCCTAACCACTAAAATCGCTGCAACGCTCCTAACCACTGAGATGGATTTTTTATGGACTTCAAATTTTTCAAATGTGTCTCAGACACAACAGTTGAGAATCTAGACTTTGCGAATGTCTTGTGTAGGAACAGGCCAAGTTTCACAACCCTGAGTGAGAACTTAGCAGATCGCCGCTCTGAACAGACTAATCTTTGTACGCACATCGACTGCGATTTCCTTCCAAATATTCTTTGTAATCCGCATACAGGAGATGAGTATCACCTTGGACTTGCCCGTATAATAGGACCGTATAATCCAAGTATCGGAATGCAACAATCCTTCTAGGCGAAGGATTACTTTTTGGACAATTCCTTACGTAGAAAATTGTTTTGCTTTATTGGCGGTGATCTCCAGTCAGACGAATCCTGCTTGTTAGCATACTCGATGAAGAACGGTTTCTAGAACTTTTACGTTTTTATCTTTTACGTCACTGATATTGGCATATTCGAAGTATGCAGTCCAACCGCTTGGGTTCATTCAGGTGACAATTAAATCACACACTTAATTAAGAAGTTGAGTAACTCTGGGGGTAATGATTATCTATCCCTGACAACATAGGCAAGGTCAAATTCAAGAGCCTCTTCACTGTAGACTCAGGCGTTACTCACTTTTGACAAGTAATAATTTTGACCCGCACGCTGAGTTAGCTTGGCAAACTACCGGTGAGAAGAATAGTTCATAATGATTCGTGGTGGTTAGAGCCGAACGCAGCGCGAAAGCCAGTGAAGCAGATAACGATCTTCTGTTTGAATTTGGCTCAGTTTTCCAACGGCCGCGGAAGAGTGAACAGCTGGTCAAAACAGCTTCTCCCAGAACCAAAAACACTCTTATCATATTTGAAACTCTCTTACTTTCAAAAATATTTTGAGGAGTACTGAAGCAAAAATATTAGCAAAATATCTATGAGATTGGTTTCGTAAATGTTCTTAGGAAATGAAATCAGATAGATCTGTCTCAGTTCCGAACATTATACATCTAATGCGTCGACTTCTCTTTAAACTTTCCTGTTTTGAGGCGATTGGCAATCAAGCTAATTTATGCTTGACTGAGTTGTTTGCAGTTATCACCGCTTGGGTTTGCAGGTTTTTAGTGTAAAAACAGGTATGGTGCTCTTCTCAGCGTTTCTTTTCTGAGTAATCTACTATCAGCTCCCAGTTTTTATAGCTCAAGTGTGGTGTATGGGATAGAGGGAACACAAAGTTGACGGCAAAGCTCAGCAGTATTACCAAAATTTGAGGTATTCTCCACATTCTCCACATACATCTGACTAGTATGAAACTTGGCCGTTCCTAGCAGACCTAGTGATTTCATGTCAGATATTTCGTAAGTTGGGAGCCTTGTGGAGGCACTCCTGTAATGCCAAATTATGAGGGCTTGCCGTTCTCTCTGAAATCAGGTTTTGTGAGGTTGTATGGTGTAACTAAGACAGCCTTTCGAGGCTTTTCGCATGGGTGCCTTGAATACGGTCGACTGACCATCCACCGAGGCCGATTGATTTCCGGACTGATGCAGTTAGTTGGTTCTTAACTCCTTTACTGTGCTTTTAAAAAGAGTTTGAGGGCCTCTGCTCCCACTCGGTCGAGGAGGGAGATTGTTAGCACCTGGACACCAAACCACCCGGCACTTCGGTCCACTTAACGCGTTACCAACCGGCCGCTCACCGTTTACTGACGTTGGGAATTCCAGCGGAATAGAATGAGTTTGAATCTTCTAGGAGGCTGGCGAGGAGCACAACAGGGACGAACAGCCTTCAAAAGCATTCGGTCTCAAGATGGACCGTACGTCAAGTGTACATGATTAAAATATCCATTGCTCCTCCACATTGCCAGGAAAGGTGCCAAGATTCATAGGCCTAACAACCTGTATCTGCCCCATATTCGTACCGAATCTCTACATCAACTAACCGCACCAGTCAGCTACCTAATTACAACGAAATAAACGTCAATCTTGTTGTCGAACGACGCAGTGTGAACGACGTGGTATATCCTTTAGAATAGGCTACTGGATTGCGGTTGCTCTAGGAAACCCGTTTTCTCATAGATACACAGCAGAATAGCTTGAATGCGTTCAGAAATTGAAAGACTGTCTTTACACATCACAGAAAAAATCGATTTTGCCACATCTATACAGTGTTGTTCACGGTGTATCGAAAAACTAGCCCCGTGCCCGGTTGAAAGGCACGTAACCGAGCGTCTCGGTAACTAGCTTACAGTGACCACTCAAAGAACGACGACAATAGAGTTCTGTGTCGCCGGTTTCACAATGAAGGCTGGTATGGACGAGCGGAAATCGACTGCTGAATGAACACAAATTACATTGAGGGCTTGTCTCAGAGAGCAGCAGAGACAGTGTTTACGTCAGTGGAGGTAGGCCGTCTTTCTCCATTGGTTTTAGGACCTCAGCACCTGTTAGAACGATTAGCATGAAAATGCCAGTACTGGTACACTTTTCTAAAAACAAGTCACGGGATATCGTTAGGTCTTGGTTTTCCGTTCGGTCGCCGTAAGCTTTTGTGCATGTGAAATACGTCTAATGACGCACATCGCCCCAGTGTTCACTGAGGTGCGCGCAAAGCCAAGAACACGAGATGCAAAATGATAGGATGAATGGCGATGTCTAAACTCGACATCACATGACGAGATTCACGTTGGTCTATTATGCTTCATCCATACAGTGAGCGTATGTTGTTCTGTGAGCATTGCCGAACGTATTTGCGTCCCCGAAACCTCATTTTGTCAGAATATACTCAGCAGTTTTAAAAATTTATTTTTAGTTGGTCATTACCCTGGGTGCTCGGGGTTTGTTTGCTAAAAGCGCGCGAGATTTCATCTCCAACTCAACAACACAAAATGGATATGTTGACCTAGCTAGGTATATTGTTCTGTTTGACCACCGAGATCCGTATGTTTTGTTTCAAGGATTTAAAATTATAACACCGATTAATTGGTATAAAAGCAGAAAACAAGTAGTCAAGAACTGCCAGTAAAACATGATCGTGGTGTAACAGTGATACTACTGATGGGGAGGCACGCAAGTAGTATGTGTTTTTCGTAGAACTTTGCTTTGCATCTTTTGAAAAGGGGAGATCTGCTGCGGAATTCGTGGAGTCACTTTGAGACATTTGCTTGCATTTGAGCGAGGAATGATTGGAGTCAATGAATCTCCAGGAAAGTTCAAGAAGACGCTTCCAGGAGAGGATGAATGTCCAGTTTTTGTAAATAGGATGCAAATGAGAGTTTGGCTTCCCTGTCCTATGGTCGGTAACCGGTCAGTTGGCATTTCCTAATATATAGCTCCGCAGAGGTCTTTCTTTCAGTGGTAGATTCTAGAAATTGACCGTGATGACAAAACCTGCTGGCGATTCGGTTGAGCATTAGTTTTGACCACGGCTTACCGAGAACTGCTGTGTCACCATCACTGAATTGGAACTGGACGTCAAAACTACAGTGGAAGGTAATATCGAGCCTAGTGAGAGAAGTGGAGGCTTTTTGGCTACCGTCACCTCAATGAAAAGAGCCTAGCGGATGAACAAGTTTGTTTTTAACAGCAATACTATGGTCCATGAACTGAAAAGTGTCAAGGAAGTGTAGTTCCAGGCGTCCACTATGACAGGGACTGCGTTTTCCGTCAGCCGTAACATGTTCTGATAAAGTGTGTCTATCCATGGAAGGTCGCAAATCATATAAGTAGCCTGTGTAACTTTTATGTGGTACTTGATACTTCACTATACCCGAGCAATCAATTCTATCAGTGGCATTAGATAAACGCGTAGGTTATGTCCCGATCAATTTGTCCAATCTCTCGCTTGTTAATGTTCGCAAATCCAGGCTGTCTGAAACTAAGGCCACAACTTCCGCGTTTTGCGTTCTTTAGTCCATGCTTACTCATGTTTATTTACCACGATTAATGTGTTCCACATAGACAACCGAGTGCGATATCTCTAATATCGTTCCAAAGAAACATGAGGTGACCCAGTGTAGCAAATTAAGTCGATGAATAACACCACAAACGGGAGACGAGCTGCGGTTCATTTGAGTTATTTTCTAAAACTGAATTCATGTGTAAATGAATTTGGTCCGCGAATTGCGTCCCAAGTGCGTCATAAATGGCTCCGCCAACCTAAAGAGCCAGAAGTAGGCCGAAACTGGTTGTCAGCTGTTGAAAGGTTTTTAGCAACCTTATGAATATCGCTTCTGGTATGAATCAGCCAATCAAATTTATAGTTTTGAATGTTTCAATGTTCCTTTTAAATGGAAGAATTAGCGGATATACCTAACTACATCTCCCCTTCATGAAACTTCAGTGGTTGTTGTAAGAAGACTGATCTTATTCCCTCTCGCGGAATCATCGAATGATATAAATATTGTGCAGTTAGCATGAGAAACATTTATTCCAGTATTTATGATCTCTTGAAGGAGTTAAATTTGGAAAACATGCGGCGCCTCGGTCTTGCGTTGCTTGACACTCTTCTCCTTTACACTTTAGTCTTCTGTGAAGAATGGTTTGTTCGGAAATGTACTGCTTTCTATGGAAAGCTGAGGGTACGGAAAATCCAACAGTGAAAACGCATGTGTCTCTCATTTATTCGCTATCCAAAAACTCCATGGCATACTTGTACAAATTTAGTACTCATCTTTGGAATGGAAAGGGATAGGCCGTGAAATGGAGAGTCTGTGGACTGGTCTTCTGCAGAAAGCAACGCCACTCCTGAGGAAGTTTTTGAAATTCCAAGGGCACGGTGAATGTTTAAGTAGCCACTCAATGCAAGCGGATGAGATGCAGCAGTCAGTGTGGCATCGAGCGACATGGATAAATAAGGTGGAATATGCATTTTATTAAACACTTGCACCATAGCATCAAGAGATCCTCAGCAGCTCGCAGTACATCGAACTGGACAAGTTTAAGTCAACCCTACCAACACACTGAGTAGCAATCGCAAAAACGCACGTCATTCTTGTGCATGAATTCGCCACTTTAAAAAATTAAATCTTCGATAATAAGACTCATGATAGACAGTGATTCTCCACTTTTGCACCTAAAAAAACGTTTTTTATGTACAGAATATGCGCATAAGCTGCAATGCAAATGACGAAAGTAACTCATAAGTTCTGTCCAGTGATCAAGAGTGTAAACATACAAAGTCGCGGTTACTATTGTGTTACGCATCCGTACGACACGTTTCAGATCGAGCGCATAACCATTAGCCTGAATTACAACTCCGAGGGAGAATGTGTCTTGTCTGCCAGTGCTACAGATTAGTGACGCAAATAAGTCCTTCTGTTGTGTATGTAGGAAGCGAGTTGAAGTGAAAGTTACATTTTGGTTATGGTCGGCGCTCCAGTGAAATTTTCAAAACACGGAATTGGAGTTGTTTTTTCTAACAGCAGTGTGATCAGTGAGATCCTAGACCATGTTAGCACCCACTGTATCTGTTTTGCTAAGCGACACCTGATCAATAAGAACTAGTCATATGTACGCACACAGTAGGGCGTACGTCGAAACATGTGAGCACCTGTAACTGACAAGACCATTCCTGTGATCTGTTCGCTATCCGACTTTTCCTAAAACAGGGAATTCTTCATATCCGTTCTCTCAACATAAACTGTCGTCTTGTAAACAGAAGTGTAACCAATACTCATTGGACTACCTAGACTCTGTTTTGTGCACCCTCCCAGGGAAGAGCTTCTCTCAGTGTACCGTCTATGTGGATAATCCTTACCAGATTAATATGTTTTGTGTCTACTTACATCCCCAGGCCTTTGACAAAAACAAGCTCTTAATTCCAATAGAAGATTTGCCTAAAAAGTTTGGAAACCGTTTTATCAAACCTAACAATTGAAAAAAATGTCGAATAAGCATATGATTGCTCTATTGTTTCTACCGAAAGTACATCACGTGTAAAGGAATTATATGCAGGCTCTACAGCGACTAATTACTCAGCGGTGCATCTAGATCCTGTATTGTTAATACATGTACAATACTTTAAGGATGATTGGATATCCTAAAAAGACATGTTGCTCGTATAAAGACGAATCATGGATATGAAGGTGGAATCAACAGTAAGCAAGGCAACTTCGTTCTGTGAAAACATCTTTAGAGAGCTTGTTCATCAGTAAAAAAATATAAGACTCCTTCTGAAGGGGTTCGATAGCGGAACTCCAATCCAATTTGCAGCATAAATTTCAAGATGATTCACCGTTCACCCGGTGACTCACAGTAAATTATTTCCATGTTCGTGATTCCAAGGCTTGATGTGTCCTCATCGAAGTGATCGGGAATTCACTCAGTTCCTTAAAGGAAACAATGCAGTATCCTGGTCATCTACCACAGGCTGGAATGCGTTGACAGTCAAAAGCACTTGTCTTACTCGCTTAGTAAAACTTCTACAAATGATTCTTCCATTACTTGAGGAGCTTATGTAACGAGTTTAAACGAATGAGGAGCGACGTAAAATAAATTTCCAAGCTATGTTCAGAATTCAGTGAAATGAACTTGCACCTGCAAGCCAAACTGGGGCGCTCTGACCGATTACGTGTGATTCATCACCGCCTTAATGGACAAAATTAGCCTATTCTGGCAAGAACGCTCTCACAATAGATTTATAATGGTTAGCTTCCAAAGCAGGATTTACTTTCGGGAGAAGAATGAATTCCGAACCCAACAGAGACGCCTGAGGAGTTGAATCGTACATGATGAACCAGATTCTTCCTGTTACTGCTGATGTGCACGTTGCTCGTCAACAACAGCCAGAACACAGGCATAGCTTTGGCAAAGCGGGCATTTGTCAACTTTCTATTTAAGAACATGGAGCACAATTCATTTTCCAATCGTGATATCTTCGTCATTTTTCGGTAAACTATATTGAGCTTGCTTAACAGAGGTGATCACCGTTTGTTCCCGACTCACCTAAGGACCAGAATAAGAAGTCGACTACAAACGGATACTAAACACAATATTCTTGATATACAAAGTACATCAGATAAAGGAAATTTTAAACTCTTGACCAATCGCCTCCTGATCTAACCTCGGAATTGTTACATAGTTTATGAGACAAGACGCTGTTGCAAAAACGAAGATTTAATGGTCAGAATTATCAGACCGTTTTCTTTAGAGGGGCTGCTAGGCTGATGATGATTAAAGAAAGGAAGCGGTGGAGGGAGTAAATGGAAAAATAATGCTTTTTGTTTGGAAGACTATCTTAATCACTAATTTGAGGAGTTTCGACTACTGAGACTGGCCCTTTTCAGAAAACAAATAACAGATGCTAAACATCCTCATCCGTTAGGTATGAAGCAAGCGGTAATGTGCATTCCTGTCCGTCGGAAAGACTACATCTGCAGTAGACCAGCTCCGTCTGAAAGCGATCTAACACCTATTAGACGAACAGCGAGAACCGACGGTGATTCAACTCGATTCTTCGTACCCATGCTTTAGCCACCTGACTCAGAGACATCAGACAGAATGAGGATCAATCCAAGTCACACTGTGCTAGATTACACCTACAGCACGCATTCGAAAACGCACTGTGTAAAGCCTGTCACTGACATCCGCACCAGTTTCCGGATGAATAGCAGCTGACAAAAGCAGACGGTTTACCAAACAGTGTCAACTACTTCCACAAGACCTAGTGCTCTAATTACACCAGCCCAACCCGTGCGCAGTTAAAGGTCTGACTCAGTGAACACAAGTGATACTGTCACAATACTTCACGGAACGTGAGCGAAGTAAAAGTAAACAAATTGTGAATATCGTAACGCAGCGAATCAGAGATTTGGATGAATCTTCAGTCGGAACCAAATTAGTGTGCAAATGAAGGTAGCTGGCGAATCACTCAAAAAACGAGCCTAACTAGAACCTAAGGGTGACGGGAAGTTGGAAATTGCTCTTACATGGTGAGCATCATGAAGAACGAAACCGGTCGTGGGTTGTCGGATATTTTTCAGCAAACCTATGAATACTGTCCTGTCAAGAGAACTGACGTGACCTTCACAGATGGCCTTCTATTCCATCAGTTTTCATGGCAAGAAATGTCAATGGGTTGAACTTTACCTGACACTTTAATTCCAAGACAGTGTCAAAAGTGAATGGTACGTCATATTTACACATAAATGTCCAACTATATATGGAGCCAACCACACACCAACCATAGTTCACAGGATAGCATATTAACCGGTACCTCACTAATCGCTTATAAAATGTTGTAATATCAGTTATTTGTTTCTTTCTAAAGGTCACTTTGTGTTCGAAACATTGGACAGTTCATTCTCTGGACTGGCTGAGTGACGGTACCGTACAAACGAGAACATCTATATACAGAATACTGGAATAGGGTTTAAGATGCTAGTAAACAAATACACTCCTTAATACACCTTGAACCGTTCAAGGCGGTCCAATAACCCTCATTCACTGTTATGATTCCTCTGTCATTAACCATTCTATCAACTATGACCACCAGGTTGATATTTCTCCACATCTTTAAAGTCGCCACAATAAATGCTATGGCCCTTTGTTGACCCACCTTGAGCTCCGGTTCACTAAACGAACTAGGTCAGCTGAGACGGATGTTGCCTCCGTGTTCATCAACGTGATCCGCCTGCATACTTTTGCTCCCCAGTTTAAAGTTGAATGGTGAAACTCCACTATTGACTTCACGTTCATTTCTTCGTTTTTTATGCGATGCCGACAAGGATGTTCAAAGTGATACCATCCTCTACAAAGCATCTTCCGCGTGATGATCCTAATCTTAATTCTAGGGGCTGGTGTGGTCACAAAGTTATGTGATCAGTACATCGAGGTTTGGTGGGGCCGCTAAGCCACGACAAAACAAAGCGGTCATCTAATTCACAGTGATGCCACCCTAATCAACTTTTTTCCGAGCGAGTCGACTAAGGTTATTCGTGCAAGCCCGTTGTATCCGCTACATCCACTACGGGCACACGCTTTCCATTAATATAGAAGCACATTACTTTCGTTTCCGTTGTGACTGGATACTGTCGATCCAACAGTTAGCTGTCTGCTTCTGGCTTTACAGTGTAGCTGTCGACGGGCGCATGCTTTTTTGTTTGTTCTACCTGGGATAGCCTTGGTTTCTAGTCCCACTCGCTCTCCTACTATCAGCGTAGTTTCCTGTATGTACCACGCTCCGAACGTAAACAGGCAAAATTCATACTGGTGATTTGTTTTACATGATGGCAGTGGGTCAACGAACCATGTTTATAGCAGCGTGATTGACTTTCCAGCTCTCGAAGTGATTATTCCTATCCTTGAAGTTAATTCCTTAAGCTCAAGTTGAAATCCTCTAGTGGATTCCCATGGAGATAAGCAGCTAATTCCACTTCATTTCCGGTTGACTTCTTGCCGTTTTTAGAGATGGGATAATGCAGCTGGCGCAGTCACAGTACTTTTTGGTGTAAACTGTTATAAATTGATGTTCTAAATTGTTGCAAATTGATATAAAAAGACATTGAGCAATCGGAGTGTAACTATACACCATTGCCACGGCACAACATACCTCACATGAGGTTGCTGAAAGCTCTTGGGCAGGTCATAACCTTCTTGATGCTCATCCTTCTTGATGGTCATCCAAAAAATTCCCTCTAAATTTTTGCTTATCTTGAACCCACATTGGACGGGCTTCATTCGTATGCACGCAAATTTTATTTTTACGGAAGCCTCACCCGCACGCGATAAGCGGTAGACCTGGATTCGATTGATTGTGCCATTAAAACCACATTAGTCTGCAAGTGTGTGTATCGTGAACTGCTTCATTACCACCTGAAGTAATGTGAGATCCAGTTATACTAGTAATTTGTATTCAATTGAGGCGCTATTGTTAGGTGTAAAATTGTCAGTGGTTAGGAGTACTTTCAACATATTGCAAAGAGACAGGATAATGAAGTGGGCTGGCGTCAGTCTTCATGGTTAGAACCATGAAGAAGAACCACTACGTTCAAACAAGGCAGTCTGTGCGTCTGTTTCGATCGTCATGTGCGGAGCCAACTATCGTTCTTATAATTTTGACTGATCAGCACAACACTGCCCAATGTGGGAACGCTTGAATTTAGCCATTTTGAAGAGTCTAGTAGCACGAGATACAGTTTGGTTGATTAATCTGATGGATTGAAAAGTAGCCAGCTTAATAAGGCAGGATCAGAAAGTTTACTGGTTGTCAAAAACAAAAGCGGTGAGAATCAGCTTGTGAAGTTCCGGGCAAATGGACAGAGAGCTGTTTGGGTTCGCAACTTAGCTTAATTTTACGGGTAGCTGGCCCACTTTGGAACCAACGACGGGCACATTCCAAGCTGCACTCTTTTCCGAATAACCAGAAAAGTCTGTTATGCACATGAAAGTGGGTTGATGCTAAATGCGGGTATGTGAGCATACATTTGGAGCTAATTCACCATGGGCCCCCTGTGATCTCCTCAAGCCAGGAATCTTGCGCTCTATTTGCGCATGCTAGAGCATACAGTACGAAAAAACCATAAAGAGGCCGCTCAACTGCTGGCATGCACATAAATTCTGTTTGTGCGCATACCCGAGATCTGAACCCTTTTCTAGGTGCGTAGCTTGCTTAACCTCGTGAAAAAACTGTCCCAACCTGATCTTTCTACTCACTGTTCGTTTTCAAATTACACTTGTAAGGATATATCAGAGTGCAGCCATTATATGCCTTAATCAATTGTCACAATTCTACTTGCTTTTTACTGATACCAATTACCAACACTGCACGTAAGACTTATCAGTACTACCCACTTAGAATAGCGAGTTGAACGTTGACGTTCGAATGCTGCGGGCGAGGAGTCACTGCCAATTTTGTTCGCAGTGCGAAAGAGCGCAATCTTTCTGTCCAGAGACTGTATGAGCAGCCTGTCTTCTACCAAACTACACAGGTGTCCGCACAGGCAATCTCCTGAGCAGAGTACTTAGACGGGAAGGCTTACCATAGCTCGAACTAGAACGATCAACCGAAATGGAAAAAAGGAGCGAATTCCGTGTGCTTAAGAGATAAGATTGCAGCGAACCTACAGTAAGAAGGTTTGGTAAATTATCTGAACAGTCGTACTTTCAGTTCATCTTATGAATTAATTTTTAGATGCACTTTTGTATGGAGTAGACTGTGTGCATCCTCTGGTGACCTGTAGGCACTTAATTCGGCTGGGTTCTGTGCCATTAACGTAACTCAATTGTTTTGACAAGTCACGCGATTCATCACAGTTGTGCTCCAACCATACGACCGACGTCAACGAAAGTTTGAACGGCCGCAAAGTGCACAAAGGCTCTAATTCAGTGCTAAAAGATGAGAAATTCAAATAGCGAAAAAAGTGGACGGCGTTTCGGTGCTAAAAGCGAACATGCTACACAAGCACTGAGTTGAACAAAGTGAGGAAAGTTAACGACCTTCGTCATTTTCAACGTGAAGTAGCGATGAGGTATGTTCTATTTATACACTCATTCGCACACCAATTTTGTTTTGACGGCAGACTCAACTGCAATCCAGATGACTTTTTCGTCTTTGGTATTCTCATTCAACTGAATGTGCTGCACCTGGATGCTTCCTGTTCTATTTGGTACGATAATCGGACTATTTCAATACATTGTGTAGACGTATTACACTACCCATAAGGTTTCTGAAAACTTTTCGGCAGTCTACTAGAGATTCGTCTACGATTCTGATGAGTCTCTCAGGAAAACCAAATTAGCACGCAAGTTAGCGTATTTGTCAAATGTCATGAAACTTGGGTTGAAGCAGAACATAAGGCTGATGGAATTTATGGGACTGTGCCTTCCTGATGAGTCCCATGAAAAGCGAAACCAGTCGTTGGCTGCCGAAGAATTTTCAGCAACTTTATCGGTAGTATACCACATCTACACCAGATGCAATGTGTTGTTGATAACTGAACTTAGAGTCTATGCCTAAGTGGCGAGAAGAACTGTACGACTGTTTCATCCTTAGTACGGATCATCGACTGCGTGCTCCTCACGAAACTACAGGGAACCTGTCAGCTGTAGACCAGTATTTTTAACATTTAACCGTTCACCCTCGAGCGGCTGGTCAGCATTGTACTTAACTCACACTTATACAAGATATAGTGGCATTCATTCCTTAATCACAAAATCCACATCAGGTGGCCACGTTTAGACCGGCTATGAAACTTCCTCCAGTCTCTTGAGAAGAGCACTGCTGATAATTCCTAATGAAACAAGTGTGCATTGCTTCTCGGATTTTCGGTATGTATTGGCCTTAGTTACCAAGAGTTGCAAAGGAAAAATGATATGTAGGACAAATGGAACTTTCATCTAAGCGGTCGTCAGTCGTGAAGGCAGTCACCACATGGCCACCTAACTTGTATTAAGTGACCGAAGGATGAATGATCATGTATACTCTATAAATGTGAGCTTATCACACTTCTGATTAGGCGTCTTGGCCGAAAGGTTAGCTCAAACTACTGTCCGGCGGGGATCACGGGTTCGAAACTCCCTGGAGTTTTGTGAGGTGCACACTGCAGAAGATCAGCAAAAAAGGATGAATCGGCCGTGTGGTGATTCCTGGTTTGTCACTCTACATACAAAAGTAAATCTCAACTGATAACCCCAGAAATCTCCCCATAACAACTACGATTCCCTTACAGTATCTGAATCAGTTGATGATGTTTCAAGCCACTGTGAAATCGACGCAGAAACTTTGTACACATACATAGTGGTGCATTTTGGAGGATGCACGTCATATGGATTGATTATATTTTGGGGAAAAGAGGGTCATCTTGGTGTTAAGAGCAATTTTTCAACGCGTTTTTGATTTTTACCCCTCAAGACCGACTTTTTGTCGCTGCAAACAGAATACATCTTGTTTATGTTGAGTGGTTGGTGTTTATAGTGGTTTCTTTGTTAAAGAATCCGTGAGCCACAAAAGTGCTTTCAAAAGGTTGTAGGGTAGCAGAAATAGTTTAGACATCTTTTTGTGTTATGAGTCAAACCCGTACTACCAGTTGACGACAGCTTAACCTGACATGAACTTAGAGATTGTTTTGTACCCGATTATCTTTTGTAAACGGCATGATGTTGTAAACCAAGACTAGTGCTCAATTTGGTTATCTGACTGGGTCGACTTTGGCAAGTTTTTGGATAGCTTGACATGAACACTGACAACCATGCCAATGTCACGGAACACATCCATCGACCTCTGAAACAGACCTCTGGTATTCAACGACAGAAAATTCAAATGAAGTAGGCCTCCTGGTTTACAAGCTGCAAGAAGCTGACAGAATTCTACCACTGTCAAATCAAGTTTTTGATATAGATTTCTGTGTGATATTCCCAAAACTTTTGAAGCCATGTTGGCTCCAGAGAAAAATATTTTTTACGGATCGTTCGTGTGTCTAAACAAATCTATGCTAACAAGTTATGAGGAACCAGCTTATCATATTTAAATACCGTCCTTCATTTTTGGGTTTTCTCTTTCAATTTTCGTCACCCATTTTAAGAATGCCTTCTGTATCACTTCATGTATCACAAAGTGCCGCCTGACTGTATCTTTTTACCTTCCATATGCGGTACTTCTCGGTCGGAAGACAATGAAATTTCTTTAGTCTGCTCATCATAAAATCGTCCGATATACATTGTTGCTTCTATGGTTAAATCAAATTGTCCTCCAATCCTGTATAACCTACAACAATGAATTCTTACTGGTAAATGGAGAAATAAAGTACACTTTGTGGAACTATGACTAACAAAGTACACATTGCAAAAGCCATAAATACACATTGAAAGTGGACCATGTGTTAAAAGAATCGTTCAGCCGTAGCACACATTCGGTGCCTAGCTTCCATGCCACCTGATTCACTGGGAACAGAAACGGAAGAAACAAGCTAATCAGACGTTGGTGTATATTTGTAATGCACTACTTATAAGGTTGTGCAGTTCAAGTAAAACATAAGGTTGACGGAAACTCGGGGACTGCGCCTACCTGATGAGTCCCAAGAAGGGCAAAACCGGTACTGGTCTGTCGACGAATTTTCAACAACCTTATGAGTAGTGCATTACAAATATATACATGTATCGCGACATCTCGAATATCGTAGCGACTGATACATGAGGCGACCTGGTGTAGCACATTCAGTTGCCTGGAAACGTCACAAACGAGAGATTCAGATGGGTTCCAGATGAGTCTCTCGAAAAACCAAATTAGTTTGCAAATGAATGTATTTCGCTAGACGCCAGTGTATTTTTCTCTTCATGGTACCGAGTTTTGAATGAATTCGTTGTGTCTTTTATGCTCCCGCACTCACAAAGCACTGGACTTTCGAGTTCGTTGTTTAGAAGATTCGATACTTCTGAAAATCGAAGTGTAATTTAGCAGAAGAAATATTTGTCAAAAAGTGGCTGAAATCATCGTAAAACGGAATGATTCAAACGGAGTCAAACACATGGTCTTGACATCACTTCCAATTTGTTCCGAAACGCTTACCATCTACTCTCAGCGTCACTACTCATCTCAGCCTTCAGTAGGAAATGCACACATGTTGGTGCACATTGCTGTGGAAAAATGTGATGCAAACTGAGTGAAGAGTTAGAGGAACGAAGCACTTCAATATTCTTCCCACCGCAAAGCCAGAATCACATAAGTATAGGAAAGGATTTTCAATCAATTGAAAAATGTTTGGGACCGATTGGGAAGTCGTCGTTTCAGAGGGGTGTGGTAAACAATCGGTGGATAGGAAAGGATATTTCCCTGCAAATATAAGTTCGCATTCAGCTAATACACCGGGTATTTAGTTATGCGAACATTTTCGCGCTCTTCTTCAAGTTAGACAAATGAGTGACAGATATTTCAGTGCAGCTCAGAGAAGAGGCGTTTTCTTGGTCACTGAGTCTCTGTTTTGTTTCGTTTTATCTCAATATTCGTAGCAACCGGGTACCAGAAATCCCTGGATTCCTTGGTCCTAATTGATCAAGTCGAACATGGCGGATGAAAAGTACTTTCAATAAGACTGCCCAAATTTGATATAGTGGTTCCAGCAAGTGGTGTGAACCAATTTCAGACACATTTTCTTCGTCTTAGGCTGGTGTGCCTAAGAAAAATGCAATCCACGCCGTTTTATCCCATGTAAAAATAAGTCCGGGTTCACAAACAGAGCTGCCATTCACTTCTATTATGGCCATCCTGTTCTTGCTTGAGTGGGACTCTGCACAGAAGTCTTCAATTGCTAAAGGATTTTACTACCCGGAAAAGGTTCCGCAGATTTTTTGGAGCAAGAGATTGCGGATTCATAGATAATGCGTTAATTGCTACGAATGTTTCCTCGATAGACTTACCTTTTATTGAATGACAGGCTACCAGAAAGGAAAACTACTGACTTCTTATATACGGATGTTTTGATGATGCACAGGAGGTATTTTTGAGTTAGCTGGCCATATCTGAATATAGTTGGCGGCAAGCCTTACCGGTAGTTGTGCGAAGGAACTTGTTCGAGTATCTATCCACCTATTTGCCGGTTAAATTGGTCCAACATTCCATGGCGGCGTAGTCCTTTTTCGGCAGTGTGTGGTCGGTGAACAATATTTAAAAAATTCGTCGTCCGGCTAACAGTGGTTTCTAAGGAAAGTTGTATGAAGTAACACAACCTCAGTTTTGAGAGAGATGTTGTTTTAACGTTATGCCAAGTCATGGTGAAGCACGACACCAAGATATTTCCTGCATGTGTCTTGTGATGGTTGGTGCATTGGTGTGAACACAACCAGTGGGCGTTAGATTGAGTCTGGATGAAATGCGACATTGTATGTACATAAGCAAGTAGTTTTTACGTCCACCTACAGTAATAGCTGGTGTCTTTCAGAGGCGAGCTCACTCTTTGAACAGTAGTATCGTCGTCAAGTTTGTTCAAAGTATATTATCGAGTTTCAAAAATCGGTAAATTTATAGTGGATATGGACTCTAGGAATCCGGTACATCTTCGCATTCTTTGCGTAAACCTGAAGGCACTGCTTTTGCTCGTTGAAACACTTTCCCATAAGGAACAGAAAACTCATTCAATATCGGTCCTGGACCTGTTGGTCGGCTGGATTTGGGGGAAATGCTGAACCCCGTGGGACAGACTCAGAAGCACTTTGTTCTAGCAAGTAGTTTTGCAACTACATGGTTTAGGCAAACAACAAAATCGAAGCTAGATTTTCGTGCAGTTCTTCAGCGAGGAGCTCATAATGTTGAATGGCAAGAGTCCTAGTGCTCAGTGCATGAACAGAGACGGAATTTTGCGTAGGCTTTGTGCGGAACAGCTGTGAAAATATTCCACCTGTTAACAGCACGGCATTTTGGTAAGATTAAGTAACCGGGTCCAACGAAACGTAGATTTCCACCGCGCAGCGATTTTACATCAAAGCGCACATTTTTCAGGCATATTTTCAATGTTTAAACAGAATTTCACCCCTTTTTGGGGTAAGGGAAATTTCACTGCCAGGAACAGCGATCAGTTATTAAAGTACGGTGTAGCTGGTGAAGTAGAGAAAACTTGCTCAACCCATGATGGAGAACGAAAAAACCTCTCCGCATAGTGACAAGAGTTAAATTAAACAACTAGAGAGCTATCAGAAAATGAAAGGAGTCACTATGGCAAGGCGACCACTTCAGAGGGACATGTTGAACAAGAATTGTATCAGGCTGAATGTCTCACTTTGTTACCCAAAAACGGATATTCAGTGAAATATTTGGGTGTTGGCGAATGTAACTTTTAGTTTAGTACGAGTGGACTGTGGCTGTCTGTCGGGGGTCTCCAATCCCCTTCACCAAAGTAGGTGAGGTTTCCTGGCCTTATAATTAGGTGCCGTCGAGTCTGTGACCTGGCTATTAGTCTGCTAACACTTCAGACTATACCATTCGGTCGGGACAAAGATATTACCACCCACCACGGAATGCCTTCACTCAAAATACGTATGCAATAGCCTAAGAGCACTTCTGATGCAAGGAGAAACAACTATGATCGAAATTCTAAGAGCTTGTGTGCACTCAAAATGTCCAAAGATTGTTATTTTTAAAACGTAAGGAAAGCTCAAACACAAGTAAACATCATAAACTCTATCATTTTAAGAAACAACCGGAATCCATCCGGAAACAAAGTTGGATTGAATTTCAAGAATCTGTATCAAATGTTTTTGTGGTATCTTCTGCGAGTACAGGTCAGGCTAATGATACAAGGGATGGCGGCACTTATGAATGCAGTATGTTTTCTGTCCCACTAGCTTGCACTTATTTTGTTTAAAATAAATTAATGTAACCTAGGCTATGAACAAGCACAATTTCACGACTGTCATCTACAGACTGAAATGAAGCATTCCAGCCGAGCGCCGCAGAATACGGAGAGAGGCAACCCAACACCACAAGGCATTTTTCAAGTTTTTACCCCTGCACTGTAGAGTGAATACAGTCTCCAGTATGTAGCACCACACTAGGCAAACTTGTCTATTTGGACGAATAGTTTTCACAAACGGTGGCATGTTGTTATCGATCTCTCCAACAAGCACATTGACTAAAAATGGAGGAACACCTTAATTTTCCTCGGTAGTCAGGAACGCCTCATTCCAGAAAATTTTTCTGGCAGCAGGATGAAGGTGAAAATGATGAAGGTAGGACAGTGAAAATCACTAAATTCATGGTTGTGGAAAAATTGCCCAGAAAAGTATCGTCACTTGAAATTTGATGGTGAGTGGTGAAACCATTCGACTACATGTGGCGCACCATGCCTCACCTGGTTATTTATTGCCGCTAGTAAACCTT
This sequence comes from Opisthorchis viverrini, assembly GCF_000715545.1. Taxonomy (NCBI): domain Eukaryota; kingdom Metazoa; phylum Platyhelminthes; class Trematoda; order Opisthorchiida; family Opisthorchiidae; genus Opisthorchis; species Opisthorchis viverrini. The sequence goes on along the minus strand of NW_008751688.1, from coordinate 737,126 downwards.
TGCCAAATCTACCAGGGTGTGACGAAAGCTTTCTGGAGACTTTGGGAACAAGGAACATCCCAGGTATTCGCCCATGTATTGAGAAGGCGCATAAAGTAAGGTCGCACCGAACTTTCTTCTGAGATTTTTGCTTTTTGACCCTCGGAAAACCAAGATGGACCACAATGTTTTCCTTCGAGAATTGTAGAATAAGCAAACCTATTAGGTCAGAGAAACGTAATGCCGCGACTTTTCTGGAAAGTTGTTTCCAATCTGAACAATGTAGTGTGTGCATAACCATAATAATGTCACATTATTTTCTCGAATTTTTTTTAATTTTCATTTAATTTGGGACATTTCCGTGTTCAGATTATATCACCCAGATAGTCGTCCAATGACCAATGAGTTCGTCATCGATTTCTGTTTGTAACCCACGGATCTAAGGCACTGTTCTGTATGCTGCGAGTCCGAGACACTCTCAAGGTCGCTTCATTGGTCTGATCCATAAATGACTTTGATCTACGTTCTGCATGCACAGCGCGCATGCATTCAATCAACACCACCTCAAAATCAAAAAATGTTTGGCATCATGATAAGTACTTATGTCTGAGTTGCGCTGTTTGTATGAGTAACATGACTGTTCGCTGGACTCTAGTAGAAGTGCACCAGTGTGTTGTTGTTGATAGTGGACAGGAAAAGTACACGCCCTTGCAAGGTTTCTGGAGTAAGCAAGAGAATGGTCGCAAAGAACTTTGGTTTGCCCGCATTTTCTATGGATGGTATTGGCTAAACGCTGTGAGTCAGATACTCAGAAAACGGAGGAATCACATTGAGGAAAGTTTGCTGAGGTCTTAATAGCTATACGAAAATTATCACGCACACAAAACAACCTTCACTTTGCGTCTGAGTGTCAGAAGTGTGTCCAGCAAGCACCTTCCTGTTGGTCTCTTTTGAAACACAAAAACACAGAGAAACCCCCTGGTTGATCAGAATGTATGTGGTTTATGAATTCAAATCAGAACTGGCTCTTAGTTTAATGATTTATGAATAAAATGTGGTGAACAACGAGAGTGAAAAGTGTCACCTGAGCGGTTCGAGGAACTTCGTTTGCCGTTAGTACAGCATGAGAGGCAGCTCACAGCAGAGGAAGTCACAATTGGACAGTTTAATTGTGTCGTATATATTATCATATTTCGTGGGAGATAAATGCAACCGAGACTGAATTGTAAGAAAAAAATATCTCATGAGATACAGGTATCGCATTTGCAGTCCTCAACCCAAGACGTTCAGCAGTCAGTTAGTGAGTGACCAGGAGCATAGCCAAATACGTGAGAATGAGACTATCTGTGCGTGGGTTTTGTGTGAAAGAATATAGATCACCTTCAGGGTGAGTCCAGAGTGCGCTTCGACGGCATCTGTGCACACAAAACAAGTGGATAAATTCTTATCAACATTAGTGCATAAAGCCAGCAAATGAGCATTGTGATTTTGTGGTACCACAGAGGAAAACCTATTGGAGATAGCGATGTGCAGCTTGCACATTTCCTGAGGAAGGAAGGGACAAAATGATGGCCTGGCGGCGGTTCGCACATTCAAAGATAATAAAAAAAAATCAGGCCTGAAGGCATCGGAGTCATTTCTATGCCTCGATTTTGGGAAAAGAGAATTTCAGAAGTTATTCTTCGAATTGCGGGGAAATATTGACGAACAGGAAGGACCAGTGTGTTTTTTCACCACTTTCAGTTTTTTCCTGTTAATCTTCCTTTTGCGGAACCCTCGTTCTCATAATTTTCTCTCTCCGCTTCCCAACTATCATCCAAATGTGCTAGTGTTTTTTAATTGTTAAGGCGCCATCAAATGTATTAACTCCCGAGCCATGCCACTGAAGTAGAAATGCGCTGTGAATCCACTGCAAACTGATATGACAGTTCAGTAAAAGTCCTGCACTGTCATTGACGTTGACCGGAATGCCATGTTCGGGAACACGCAAGAAGAAGAGGGTATATGTTCTCTATATATTGCAAAAGGTAATGGATGAATAGAATGTTCGAAAAGAATGTTAACAGGGCTTCCAAAGCCTCAAACCATGTCGCCGCGTAGTGAAAAACATAGATGATTTGGTTTTCTGTCCTCGGACTCACTGTTTCTGAGTTGCAACGTGGGTGAATTGAGAGACACGTGGCAGAATATAAGTGGAGAATGAGTTTGGAACCCACCCCGGGGTGAACGTCGTGCACAATCCATGTACAAAGAAAATCGTTTGGATAAGATCATTCCTTGGAGTGGATGTGATGATAAATTTTTTCAGTATGATTAACCTCAGTACCCGGCATTCACCGCCTTGTTTGTGAGCACCAATCGACCATGGTTGGATTAAAATGATTGACACAAGCGTGACCTGTTGATAGATCCCCAAACTCCCTTAGTCTGGATCGACAACGCGCTAATATGTCTAGATATCTTGACAGTCAGCTGGTATCTATGTGCTTTTGCTTCCCCTGACCCTATTGAGCATATAATCGGTCAGCTGAGAATAGGTTTTGAGAAACTTTGCACGTTGATCTACAGGATACGCGACAAGAAAGGCAATATCAAAGTCTACCGAAGGGCGGGTAAACTGAGAGTTTAAGTGACTATTATCTGTTCTCGAATCTGTTTTGTGCAGCTGAACAATGAAGTGGGTTGCAACAGATACAGCCCACAGTGATGAAACAAATTTGTGTTATTATGTATTTTTCTAGAGCTTGGTTTTGTCTGTACACTACCGGGATCGGAGGACCTCCGGACGCATTGTGGTATTGGTACATTGAAAAGTTTACTTATACACATGACAAAGAGCTCACAACTAAAGGGTCAGTGTCACTACTGATGCTCGCCTGAAGAACCGCTTCACTGATCAAGCAATCCCATACTAAGCACTGATAACATAATGGGATTTGAAATGGACTTGTGCTAATATGACAACTGACTTGCGGTGACCGTTCTATTATCTTTGCAGTTTCAAATCCAAATCCACATATGTCGAAGTTATTTTGTCGCCAATTTGCCCACAAGGCACCCTCCGAAAACTACCTGCGGGAATGCTACCGATGACTTAGTCAGCTCTGTCAACAGATCCCGCGGTCATGGGGTGCCCTTCAGCTTGTCACGAATTAACAGTGTAGCCCTAGTTTAGCAATCTTCGAACGGGCTAAAACAAAGCCAAGTCATTCCCACCAAAATCCCTCGTGCTATATTTCACATTCTTAGTTTGTTGAATATCGATCTAGAACTCAAATTACCACCGCTTCTGACCGCAAACGTCCTGAGTGTTTGTTCTTGGTCTGCGAGGTATTGTTCGACTTCATTTTCCCACCCAATTAGCGCAGCCTGTCTAACCGTAACAGGTGATTGTATGCGGCTGCATTAACATTTCCGTATCTCGTGGGTTAGTGCGCACCATCGCCCTCCGTTATTCTATATGGAAGTCGCTAATGAACCAGATCCCATGAGTACATTATTTTTCCAATGCTACACACCTGCAAGAAAGTGATGTAAGGGAAGATTCCATGACACAGGGTTGGAAGGAGCTTCTGGCCCAGTACCTTACTTGACCTCGTTACTAAAGGTCTGAGTGTCGTTGTAGCGTCAACCAGCATGTGTTTTCAAATTATACATAAATGGAATTTCAACTGCGTACCTCGATCGATCGTTCGGACCTAGGCTACGGTGCACCGACGCTATTCCGTAAAATGCATGTGTCGGTTCTTTTCTCTTAAAAACGGTCACCGGAGATTTATGTCGCAGTGGTGCACCAACGGGCATTTGTCAAGACAGGTGTAGCCGCTTTTCTTAGTCCTTATGCATTCTGGCAATGTCGGACAACGCATACTTTCCATCTACAGCACGGGGTATCAAGCTTTCTGAAATTAAATTTTCCATCTCAATCGTACTGCAAAACCGTAATGAAAACCGTGTTAAAAAGTGTATTTAGGTAGTAACATACGAAACGGGAGCTGGAATGATCAATCGCGACCCGTTAAACACAAGCTACGAGGCACCTGAAATATCGTGATTTCGATAGTACAGTTTCATTAAATTCCAGTGGCTCTTAAAACCAAGTGCTTCTTAAAGTGCCCAGTCAGATATCGTTTTATGGTACTCATCGGTGCGGGCGAATTGGACTTGAGCAAACTCCGGTTAATTTCTTCAGTGATATATACAATTTGTCCTTTCATGACTACTTCGATGGCAGAAAATGAAAGCTGCGTAAACGGCCCATTTTCCCTGCAAACAAGTGTGAGTGGGCAGCTGTGACTTGCTTTACAATGGATCCGGATTAGGTTGCAGTAGGTAGAAAACTAAATATACCAGATATCTCAGAGTTCCTTTAACCTCTCAAATGGATCTTCTCCATCTAACATAAGTACGCGCTGCGTAGATTAGAAATGTGTGAAACCTGTGGCGTGAACTGTGTGAACGTATATGTGCTCGTTCGTCTGCCAAATGCCCACAAGCTTTTACTGTTGACTATTTGCTTTCTCGAAAAGTTTGAAGCAACCAACTCTCTCTACCTCAGTAAAGTTCCAGTTAGAACGCGGAAGCCTAAACAACCATACTGCGCCTTCAAAATTAACTTCGGCTACGTAACTACGTCTGCATCCATGGTATTACTGAGTGCCAAAAGAGTAATGCGAAAGCTGGGCCTGTTTCACCCGAAGGGTAAATGAGCCAAACACGCTTTGAATAATCGGATTACTTGTGTTCTGTCGTGGGCAGCCTGAGGAATGGGCCGTCAAGTGTCACCAAAACAGAGGATAGTAAATCTGAAGCACCGTACTTTGTCAGCTTGGAGTACACGAAAATACATAGAGTTTCACAGTGAATGGTTGTTTGGGCATGGCGGGTTGATAGCCAAGGACATTCCATGTCCAGCTGGCTTTTACAATTATTCATTCACTGTCATTTGATTGTTGAGCCAGTTTGTTGAAAATTCATGACAGTTACCACCACGACGTGGTCTACGTGTGCTACCATCCTGCTTAATCCGTCTGCTAGCGTCTCTAAGGGATGTAACTAATGTAGCTTGGGGCCAACGTTAGTTTTCCCGTGGTTTGCCAGCAGTGTTTCATGATCTTAGCTATTATTACAGAGAACCTATCCACCCCAAATTAGGCTTAGTGTTTACAGGAAAGACATTAGCCCCCAAGGATCTCAGCGGCTGGGCTGGTTCTTCCGCGGTATAGAGGAAAAACTGAGTCTGCTAGAGTCAGGCCACATGTTCACCATAGAGAGAAAAAACGTAATTACTACTGACGTTTTGCTAGACTCCCTCTGAGAGCTCATTGATTATGTTGATTGCAATGGACGGACACACTAGACACTGTGTATGGTTTGGCTTCGGCCTTTAGTCTGCAGTGAAACGGATCCAGCATGTGCACCATTCACTCGTTCCACCGTAGTCTATACTGGGTTTTTCAATCGTGATGACTAAATTTTGATAATGCTAGCCGACGCAACACGACTTTTGTACTTTCAATGCTATGTGTGCGTAGAATTCTCATTTTGAGACATCCTGGTATGTGTATTTGTCCCCTTGCTCTCTATAATGATTAGGAACAACCGACATATAAAGTTAATAAATAACGAAACAAGCAGGCCCAATATACCTGGAATTAAGCATTCTTTCAACGAATCAACAGACCCAGTGCCATTTCGACAGCAATCAATCCAATGGATAATCGATCAAGCGGAATCACTGCCAACAACAGTGTAATGACTTTTATTTGAGACAAGTTGGGTATGGGCATACCAGTTGAGAGTATTGGATTGCTGTACTATCCAGTCCAGAGGACGTTTGGTTGTCCTACTGAACATAGAGAAATTAGTGGCTACAGGCAGGTCACCGAACAAGTATATGTCACTGTCACGCATACAAGGAAGGCCTACGAATTCTTTTAGTTTTAACATCACTTTTCAGTGCATTTGACGTAGCTCCCAAATCCACCACATCACAGAAGAGGATGGGCTTGGAAAGTTTCGTTTTTTGAACCTCCGAAATGAAAAGAATCTCCCGTGGCCTCAGTTGTAATTTCAGCAACAATGAAAAATATGTTGAACGTTTGGTCGTCTTTCTTGAGGTCTGAAAAATCAGCAATCAATATTCTTTCATCTACGTTGAACCTATGGTAGACAGATTTGATGGTAACCGACATAACGCACATGACACTCGAGATTAAGACGTGCGCGTCCAATTTGTCTGGCAAATCAATCCTTAGGCACTTATAAACACAGTAGTATTAAAAAACACAGAGTCCTTCATCCCCACACCGCGTCCCTTTTATTTTGCTAGTCGAAGTATGACGACAAATACGATACAGTAATTTCAGGAAATTCATCTTCAGACTCCCAAAACCATCTGAAACACTAATGGGAAAATTGCACAACACTGTTTCAATAACGCATACAATTGGCTGACTTTCGATTCGAAAGTCAGATGTTTGGACATCCAACCGTCTCTATGGTCTATTCTTTTCATACACAAAACTACTCAAAATGTTGTGAAAACTCATCGACAGCCCACAACCGGTTTCGCCCTTCTTGGAGCTCATCAGGTAGGTACGGACCCCGAGTTGCCGTCAACCTTATGTTCTACTTGAACTGCGTCTACCTGATGAGACCCAAGAAGGGCGAAACCGGTCGTGGGCTGTCGAAGAGTTTTCAGCAACCTTGTGAGTGGTC
>NW_008751688.1:691442-730183 GCF_000715545.1 Opisthorchis viverrini | reverse complement strand
AAACCGGTCGTGGGCTGCGAAGAGTTTTCAGCAACCTTGTGAGCAGTTTCCTATGTAAAAATGTACCGCGATATCTCGCATATCGTACCAACTGAAACATTAGGTGGTCTATGTGCAGCACATTCAGTTGAAGAATATCATAAGCGAGAGATTCAGTTGAGTCTCCGGAGAAACCAAACTGGCATATGCTTTTCTTACAGGATGTGATTACCGTGGCCATAGGTAAAGCATTTCTATTAGTCCCTTCTGGTTTTCTAAAACCAAGCGTACAGAGGTTTTTTTTACAAGATTTGCTGATAAAACCTGGTTGCATAAATGTTTTTAGTGACCCTTTGTAAAACAACTTGGTTTCAAACGCGTGGCGTACACCTTCAAGGTCAGCTGTACCCCAACCAGGACAACTGTTCTTTGTTCGAGCGCTTAAGTGCTTTAACTGCGACGCTAACCGGTGCGACGCATTACCCTAGTGGTTGCCTGCTGTGAGCTTATGCGGGTTCTGCAAACAGACACGCACACAGACCTGAAGCGTATGCTAACTGACTAGCAATATTAACTTAATTTCATCCATCGACTTAGAAATCAGCACGCCAGAAAACTTACTGACGCGTGAATTCCGTCTGTGACCAACACCTCGAAAGCATTTTGATTAAGTTTACGGCTGCTGTCACCATCGAAAGGTCGTAACCGTTACCTTGACTACTGATATAGTTTAAATAATGCTACTTTGTCACGAAAGAGAAAGAAAGCGTCGAAAAATGTTCACATTAATTTGATTCCAGTTAAATCCCAGTAAAATCTCTTGTTTAATTGGACGTGCTGCACAAAGCCACTTGATGTCTAATTTGGTAAGATATTCGACACTTCGCAGCACATTGCCCAAACGGAATGCACAACCCACTAGGTTGCTGAAAGCTTTTCGACAACCCAAGCCCGGTTGAAGGCGGTGGTGAGTACGAGGATTGCGGTTATTTCGCTCGTGATGGCAGTGAGGTTGCTCATTAGGCTGATGATTCGGATGATGGCTTTAATCTCGGTAATGACAGTGGTTTTGATTACCACTATGATGCTTAAGCAATGTACTATGTCGGAAAATATACCTTAATATTTCCAGTAGCGCGCCCAATGAGACATGGGGCAGTCATGCGCCTCAGATGCAGTTGGAGAACATCATAAATGCGATATTCATTATAGTAACCCACTGAATATAAGTTAGTTTGCAGACATGGATATTTTGCCAAGTGATGGTACTTGTGTCCGTGATGATGATGATGATGATGATGATGATGATGATGATGATGGTGACGGAGATGAATACCGCGGCAACGCTGCCAGCGTACTGTAGAATTTCGTGCTCGGAACATCCCACAAGTGTGCACGATGTTTTGGGGCCCAGCATCGACAACATTTCTTGCACTGGTTCACAAGTACTCGCAAAATGTTCTGGCCCTGAATAAAGAAGAATAGATGGACAGGAATGAAATGTCCGCGGATTAGAGTTGATCTTCAGTTGGTTGCAGTGTCAAGTCCGAAATGAGCTGGACCAGGTACAACTTATTCCAATTGTACGCGGATTGTCGATGGCAGCTAATCTCTAAATGCTACCCAGTATATTTTTCCATTGTGACATGAAATAAATTTATTGATCTACAGTAAAGAGGCCTTACCTTACTCTGGTTCCACCATATACTGTATGTGGCATTGAGGAAGTGGGAAAATTTCTATCTTGTCCCGTTGCTTTCTCGAATGTGCCCCTAAAAATCTTCGTGAGTCAACTCAACTTCATCTGTTGGTTTGGTGCACAATTCAGCATCGCTCCGGTGACTGATTTTTGAGAGTTGATAAATGACAAAACTGATTCACTGTGTAGCCTACACGTCTTACAAGGTTCGCATTGTGTCTACGGATGGTCCTTGGGTGAAAGGGAGGGATATACCTCCGATAAGCACACTAGTTTTAATGCGCTTCTGTGGCTTCGTGTTCATGTTGGTTACCTACTAGCGTTCCTACAGAGTCAGAGGTCAGTGGTTCTCACCCTTTCTTCTAATTTTTGTGTACTTGCACTTTTGATCTCAACTCAAATCCCAAAACCACAACGAAAACTTGAACAACTTATCAACAGTCATTATTTTCGCTCTCTTGTATGATTCATTGTTCTGTCAGGTTTTGTTGCAGATGTATAAAACACATATGGGTGAATACCAAACAAGTTGAAATAGCTATATTCGTTCATTATTAAACTTTTGCAATCCTGGTCGACACCGACTAATTCAGCCAAATCCGATGAAGCGCTGACTGCATGCGCGCAGATTCCCTATATGTAATCCCAGTAAATCGTGTGAAAACTATGGTTTGGATGGATTTCTCTTGGTCTTCCATGCCTCATAGATAACAAGGGTTGCACGCAGGGACAACCAACTCACGAGGTAGCTGAAACTCCTTCGACACCCGTGTACACCCATGTGAAGCACCGGTGCTGAACACTGATGCCGTGCTCTCGATTATGATGATGACTTCGACGGGCCATAATAGATCTCGTTCTTATTGAGGTTAAGCACCAAATTGTGTGCAATTGGTCAGGTAGGCTTAGTTGCAATTTAATGTGTTGATAACAGGATACTAATCTGAATCTCCGGTTGGCCATCTCGTTTCAGCTAACATCAAATAAATTTGTGAATAAGTGTCATTCACCAAGGCGGTTTTAATTCCTGAAGACAGGTTCGTTAAAGCATTACGAATTACTCCTTATTAGTGATGCACAACGAGAACTGTCGGGCGGGCTTTGTGGCCCATAATCTCATCCAAACCTATGGATATGAAGTCGATGGGTTTGTGATACATCCTCGTGTTGGATACGGATAGCAGGTTGATATTATCCCGATCCCAAAATCAGTTAGGGTAACATAAATATCCGGGATATGATTGCAGTGTTCGCGGTAATATAAATGCCACATTTTGGGTAGAAAGATTGCCTACTTTATGAGTAAACGATTTTGCCCAGATTCGGTTTGTCCAGACTAAATATCCCATGTTCCCCGATAAAGAAAACTTGGGGAAATCAAAGGAATAATCCTTACGTGATTTGAGATTATTAGAAAGCAAATCTACCGAATTTTGATTTGTAGTGTCACAGTTTTGAAACAAATGTTCAAAAGCTCTAAAACAACATTTCACGGCCAAGATGGAAGTGATATTATTACATTGGATAAATTATGGTAAATGCTTGCAAAGTGACGGCTCAGAATAGAGCCAGTTTTGCTCTTTTGTTGGTTTACGGAAGAACATGCTGTGAGACCCCATTAAGGCAACCATTCTCAGTAGTGGCAACCACTCAGTTCCTGTTGTCCGAAGATTGTGGATAAAATGAAGGTGAATAATCAAGTGACATTCATTCTTCGGTGCATGCTGATATTGGGGTGGGGGCGAGACGGCTTGGTGGTTAAAGCGTCAATTTACTGGCAGGATGGTCCGTGGTTCGAACCCGACCTCCGCCTTTCGACTTTCCCTGTCTAGGTTTGGGCAAACTGGCAGAATTCCAGTCTTCGTGCTTCCTCTGGATGGCGTGGCAGCTTGACGCCGAAAGGGTGTTACAGCTGAATGGATAACTTTGTTCTTACTTTTTTTAGGATGCTGGTATGGATGGCGTCTTGACGCCGAAAGGGTGTTACAGCTGAATGGATAACTTTGTTCTTACTTTTTTTTAGGATGCTGGTATGGTGTATAAAGTGTTTAAGTGATGCTTGAGTTGCTACAAACTCCAACTGTTTCTGTGTAGCCCAATGTCCATGCGGCAGTGATGCGCGTTCCGGATTTGATTTTAACTTCTTTTTACGTGTTACAGATAGAGTAAGAGCAGTAGATTGGAACATGAGACGGTCGACAGAGCTCAGTTGAACAGAAGTCTTCTGGTAGGGACCCTCGTAAACGGATGAAAAGTATGCTCTTTCGGGTTTAGCAATTCAGTCTTAGCGTTTGTTTGAAGATCCTTCAGACGAGTGCCGGTAAGCGGATGTTTGATATTGATACACAGGGACTAGTTTGTGTAGTGCTGTATTCTCCAACGTTACCAAGACAACAGTTAACACCGCATGCAGTGTGCAATGTTCACTGGTGTTACTGCCCTATGGGCCCATGCATTGCTGAATTGCGCCCAGATACACTGGGAAACGCAAGCTATTACGCTAAATGCATGTCCCTTGGGCCTAAAGAACCAAGCAAAAACTGCTACCGAATTAGATAATTGGGCATTTTGTGAAACAGTATGCAAATGGCGATATGAAACATGAGACGTTAATGAAGCTCATGGGTGAGGTGATAGATATACTGACATCGGTAAAAAGGACATCACCTTCGGTATTCAATAGCACTGCCAGAAGATTCACTGTGAAACCAAGGAATATAATTCTTCTCAATTAGGAAATAAGGTTTATCGAGATTCCGAGACTAAGCCTAACTAGTGGCCTCAAGGGGTTTGAAATCAGTGATGGGCCGCCCATACTTTTTACTGACGTTATCAGTGGTTTGGAACTAAGGCGTTCTGTGTTCTTTGTATCTATATCGAATCTGAGACAGCGGACAAGTCCAAGGTTCATGTGTCTCATTTGGGCTAGGCTATATATATTTGGGTGGTCGGATATTGTCAAAGCATGCTAGGCAAAACTTGACTCCTCCGACAATTAATAGATAAAAAAATAAGGCTGAACAATAGAACGACTTAAAGCCATAAAATAATTAGAGGACAAAACGTAGACGACACAGAATTTTAAACTACACTGCCTCGTCCAAAAGAAAGAACCCATGAGGGCCTGAACTGTCCTCACAAATGTTCTGTAAAAGTGGCACTTTCTCGCTTTCGTCCATTTCATAATTACATTTGTCAAAAATGTCATGCTGTAGGACACTGTGGAACGTGTCGCATTCATTTTTTCACAGCATACGTCGATAACAGAATCTTGTTTACACTAGATGCTATGAGAGTGCCAAAAAAATTCACTGGCATATCACATAAAGGATCGATAGGAACATGGCTACCCTTCAAGTAGATACGGCATGGGATATAACTGACATTCTATACGCCACTTGATACACCTTGGAAACGTCTGTACATCAATTAGGATGGGCCTGAAAGTCCCCCAAGTAAACGATACGCTGCATGGGCGGGTTTTACTGTCAGTTTACATTCTGTGCTCAGTCTGCTTCTGGTTTATTCACACCTCTTTGTAATCACGTATTCAATTACTTGGGTAGAGCAGTCACGCTCTCACATATTTTCTTTCGGATTCCGTTTGAAATCTGTTGAACTCCTATCACATTGATTGATTACAAAATGACGAGTGGTGTGTTTCAGTTTAGATGGTGATATTATTCAACCCCTCATAACAGAACATGAATTCGAGGTGTGTAACGTTGTTTCGTCGAAGATACCTGATCCCGCCCCCTGTGACCAGACTCCATGTGCCAAGCTAAATCGCTTACAAAATACTGGTTGGCTAAAGTAGGTTGGTCCTTTCGTCAGGAAAATACCAATGTTTGCGTTAATGGAGACAGATTGTTCAGTTAAGTTTTATGGCGTCTCCTATGGGGGATTAGGTAGCTTACCGTGGACACGCCATTATCGATCCCCAGTTCCATAGGGCTCTTTCGGTGGCTAGACTTTTTCTGGAAATACATGTTTCGGATGCCTGTCTGAAGCTGTCAACTAGGGACAAAAGACAGGTGAGAAACCATGACAACTGATGCACACCGGGGGTTGTTCACTTGTAACCGATTGCTATCCGGTTTTAAATGTACACTGACAACCATGCCTGGTGGGTCGTCCCTCACTCAATCACTCATATGGATAATATTGGTACACACTTTAATCAAGTGCTGCGACGCAACAAGGTGCGTGGTTTTACCCCTGTCAGTCCTATCGTACCACTCAAAACTTCTGGAAATGCAGACCATGATGGCTGTTTTGGCGTTGGACGTCCCGCTAGGCACAAATTACCGAAGAAAGCGTCGGAAGTCTCCTCATCGTGGCATTCTTTGTTCTCAAGGTATACATCCATCTGATCGTGTTTAAGATGTCCGCGTTACGTATCAATGACGGGCTCTGCAACCAGTAGAAACAGTAAAATTCCAGCGATCGTGTGCGTGGGCGTATCGATTATTTTTAATTATCCGTTTGATAGAATAACTTATTCTCACTAAATTAACGGGTTACCTTTCAGATTTTTGATGTTCTACTGGAATGTAACACACTAAGTATAATCAGAAAACCACATGTTTTCCACTCAATCGGAGGTGATAAGGTGGTACGGTAATAAAGGCTGAAAAAACACGGAAATCATTCCTGTGGTGAAGTGCCATTTAACAAAAGCGACTTTGAGAAGAATTTCAAATAAGGCTTTGCTGGTCTCCTACTACGAAGAAGTGTCTTCGTTCACACCAGTCATTAGGATCATTTCAAATAGTTGAAACAAAGCACTTTCTACTCCTAATGATGAGTACTGTTCAGCATATCCAAGGGCACATGTGGAGTTTGTCATTGTTTGAACGAACAATGAGCGAATCTGCGCATAAAGTTCATGGGAAGAAAGTAAACAGGATGATCATGGGTTTACTTTGAGATCGTCTGCGAATCTTAGCCCAAACGGTAGAAGAAAGCCTGCCACGAAAATATCAGCAAAGTAGAGATACATAATATTTTTTATTCATCAACCGTTTCCGCCGGTGAAGCAGCAGTCAGATAAGTCTAAGCAGCATGCCTGATTACGCAAATTTACGAGGAGATGACCCCGGGTGCCTCCTCGAGCCGAACACACTACTCACACTACTCAACAATTCCCTACCGATTTCGTAATTCTTGGGGATCACCAGGTAGGCGCAGTCGCCGGGTTTCCATCAACCTCGTGTTCCGCTTGAGTACTATAGGGCATGTGAATGACGAAATACATGCATCTGCCGATCACTTTGGTTTCAGCGGAAGACTCAAATAAGTACAAGCTATCTTTTGTCCATGCTACTTCTTAAATGAATGTGTTGTGCAAAAGCCACCTCATATTCATTTGACTCAAACTAAGAGATATGGTTGCTACGATCTGTTCTACATCTCATGACATTTCCGACCTACCTGGGGCTCATCAGGCAAGTGCACTCCGATATCTGAAGTTTCCTGCCAGCTGAAACGTGAAGTAGCCTTGTTACAGAATATCCAGCTGAAGAAGGATATAAACAAGAGATTCGCATGGCTTCGAGCACTCTTTGCCTTCGAATCCCTGTTTACTTAAAAGTCTAAGCTTTCTTCCGTAATTCCTAACAAACATGCTACCAAAACATGTGGACTTGTAAATTTCCCTCACGTGAATTTTACCATAACTGATGCGTAAATCTTATTGCTCTTGAGGATAATAATCCATAGAAGCATGAAGACATTCACTTGAAATACGTTTAATCCAACGTGCATTTACCTCACCGTTAAACATAACTTCATTTGCATCTGGTGGTCGTTGGCTTGTTCGCTGAGCTGAGCAATTTGATTGCAAACGTTTCATCACCAATCGAGGTGACATCATCAGTGCGTCATTGTGGAGTGTAGCAGTGTGTAGCGGTGGGTTGATAGTTGTGCACCTGAGCTATAGACATTTTCCTCTATAGAAAACCCATTCGTTTGCATCTGTTTAGCAATGTGTAACATGTATAAGTTTTAGACCCTCTGATGAAACATGACCTATGGCACCAATCGAGTGACATCATCAGTGCGTCATTGTGGAGTGTAGCAGTGTGTAGCGGTGGGTTGATAGTTGTGCACCTGAGCTATAGACATTTTCCTCTATAGAAAACCCATTCGTTGGCATCTGTTTAGCAATGTGTAACATGTATAAGTTTTAGACCCTCTGATGAAACATGACCTATGGAATAACAAAACATTTCTATTTAACTAACAATCCACTGGCGTCCTCTCGTGTATTTCACTTACATCAAGCTATAAACTGTGAACTAATCTGAGTTTTCATTTAAAACCATAGCAAAGTCACAAAGCACTATAATTTACGGATTCAGCGGAAGCATTTTGCTAACTTTATGAGCACTATGAGTCGTGTTCGTTCTTTGAAATGACGTCTTCACTATCGATCATTGTGACACTTTCGGAAGCTAATTGGGTAATTAGAGTTAAAAGAAATAGTCGGTAAACAGGTATGAAGGTAAAGTAGACAAAAGTTGCCCGGCTAAGATCGGTCTTTGTTTCGACCCAAATAAACGTTCAATGCTCAGGTGAAATCTGCTTCCAGTATATTTCTCTTGCTGCCATCAGTTTATGCATAATTCCTGCGTCGGTGTACTTTGCTAATGTTGGGGTTCTTTTCCAAGTCCGTTGGTTTGAAAAGTCCGCGTTAAAATTGCGCACAACTCCCTTTACCTCTCTCTCTCTCTGTATTAGAAATGACGCAATTTATATAGGATTCTATTGACAACAATGACTGTTTCTATGCTGTAACTGAGATGAACCAGTATTCGATAGTTTAATTGGCACGGGCTACGATAAACCTCATTGTGAGCCTTCAGTCAAATGTCTGCATTCCATTTCACCTGGCCTTTGCATTATCGGCTTGTTGAACGGCTGTTTTGTATGGTTGTATGATGTGCGTTCAAACAGCAACGACTGAAATTATCGATTTCTGCCTGCTCCACTGCACAGCTATTTGATGTTGTTGTCGTTGCCGGTATGTTGGAGGTGGTGTTGATCGACATCGATCAGCATAAATGTCGGAAATCGGTTTTCCTTGATCTCAGCAGCACGCTGATCAGTCATAGATGGGTTTTTTAGCCGGGGATTTTTTGGGAGGAATGTGACTTGAACGATTTCTATCAGAATGTACAAAAGGTAAAGAAATATTTTGTTACGTCCACAACATGCTGAGTTTAGCCGGAACGCAAATGGAAGTTTTTTTAATGCCTACTTGTTGTTTTGAAAATGGAGCACAAACATTCCTAGTGTTGTTATCTTTTTTTGTCCATTGTTGTTTTCGTTTAAGGTAATTGAAAGCGCGATAGCGATAGAAATCCGAATGAAGTTCAAAATTTCGACAACTCATTTGTTTCACTCGCAAAGGAAACTATATGAACATAGTCATGCAGACACACAATGTAGACAAAGGATAAAAGGTGAATTCCATTTTGCTTGCCTCAGGAATAGCAGTTGTAGTTAAACACAGATTCCTCTGTGCTGAACAGGATTAAAACTCCTAGTAATGGTTGCGGAATCCTATGATCTTTTTGCAGTTCTGCATTTTTACAAAACGGTCAAATAGCCCATATGACAGCTTTTTCCCGCTTTCTGTGCCAAATTCAAACGGGAATAGCATATTTGTTGATCTTCAGTTTTGCTACCCTGTTAGGACTGCTTCCATATAGCACTTTTTTTCTCGATTGGAAACAACCGCATTTTTTACAGAATGCGAACACTGCGCAACCAGAGGTATACGCTCCCAGGATTCCTCGTGAAGATGAGGTGAGATAAGAAGGGCACCTTTAGTCGCACTGATCTAAGAACACATTCTACGCATTCCTAGCCAACCTAGACATTTGTACGCTTGATGCCCGCTACAAGCAGAAAACGTTCTTCACTCCCATAAAATTTCTACAGGGAAGGTTTCTTGCCAAGTAGAAACTGCACTTATCTGCGAAGTTATGTAATCAAGTAAAAGGGGCTGCCTAATTTCGCGATTTGAAGTAACAGGAGCACTCACTGCTCTTGAATATGACTTGTGGGAAGAACTCATTTTATGCACCACGTACATGGTTGACCGGTGTCCCGGAGAAAAATCCCGTGTTAACTAGCAGATGATTCATCAAAAGCTTACACGTGTAAATAGACCCAAAACCGTAATTCGCTGAAAAATCTCCGACAGCCTACCACCGGTTCGTCCTTCTTGGGACTCGGTTCCTGTGTTTCCGTCAACCTCATGCTTGAATTGACCCAAATTACACAAAATTAGCAGAATACACTCGTTTGCATAGCAATTTGGTTTTGATGGTAGACTCACCTGGGACCCAGCTGAATCCCTTGTGTATGGACATGAAACGGCCTGGTGCAGCACAACCACTTGCTTAAAAACATCACAAACCAGAGATTTAGCTGGGCTCCAGGCGAGTTGCCCGTCGAAACCAAACTGATGTGCAAATGAGCGTGTTCCGCAATCCATTTTTGTGGAGCCTACTGATGCCGATATAGACTTGAGTTAATAAGGTTGACTGTCACTAACGCAGCTGCCTTTCAGGAGCCTATACACTGTCAGTGATTGACTGCACGGAGCTAGCTTCATATGCTAATTCATCCTGGGGTCAATTCATTCCGGAAGATATCCACCACCGCCTCATCCAGGAGGCGATAGATAATCAGTAGATAGATAGATAGATAGATAGATAGATAGATAGATAGATAGATAGATAGATAGATAGATAGATAGATAGATAGATAGATAGATAGATAGATAGATAGATAGATAGATAGATAGATAGATAGATAGATAGATAGATAGATAGATAGATAGATAGATAGATAGATAGATAGATAGATAGATAGATAGATAGATAGATAGATAGATAGATAGATAGATAGATAGATAGATAGATAGATAGATAGATAGATAGATAGATAGATAGATAGATAGATAGATAGATAGATAGATAGATAGATAGATAGATAGATAGATAGATAGATAGATAGATAGATAGATAGATAGATAGATAGATAGATAGATAGATAGATAGATAGATAGATAGACTAGTAGTTGAATCACTACTGATAATGTCATCTCACTGTGTGACTATAGTGCTCGGAATGTGTTAACTAGAAAATGGGGCCGGTCCACCTTCAGCAAATGTTGGCTGAAAATTGGGCATACCAAACCAAGTGATTCACTGACACTTCCGTCTTGGATCAGGAAGTGTGTGCATCTTGTTATCCTCAAATACATTCACCCGCAAGTTGCAAACTTTTGTCGTTTTGCTAACCAATGTATGACCCTTTTGACGATGTTTTCAAGTTCAAACAATTGAAAGGGTTATTTTAATTTTTTCCAGGCTTATACAGATAACAGTTGTCCAAGGCTCTGTCAAGGGTCAGACCTAGTTTTCTATCAAAACGCAGTCATTTCCGTTGACCCTGGTCCGTTTGGGAGCATTAATGTTCAGGATCGGAGCTCACAAGGCGTCTTTCACGGGCACTGCAAATGGAACCTACCAAACATTCTCATATGCCGCTAGCACCGTGCGCATGTTTCAATGTTGTACAATAGTGAAGACAGCGCGACAACTTTGTACGCCGTGTCCCTGGTGTTTGTGTCAGGTAGTGATTGCTCCGAGCGTTTTCATAAAATCTTTCGGAAGGAAATATCACCTTGGAACTAAATCTTGTGGTGCGTTATAGACTAGCAAAGTGTTGGGGGCTAGAGGAAATTTTCACAGCTCACTGTACCAAGGCCATTAAATAAAGAATGTGTAGCTGAGCCCGTGGAGAGATTAGTAAAGACGGGGTATATCAGTATTCATATCAAGAGTAAGGAGAGTTAATACAAAGGTAGATATTGTAGTTGTCCGTTGTGGTTCCACTGTCGACGTGCGAGCAAAATCAGCTATCTACGAAAGGCAGCATGGAGCAACTTCGTCTGGATATTAAGTAGTTTCGAGTTGAAAATGTGACCATCTAAACGCTACCGTGTCAGCACGCTTTCCTCGAGCCGAGAAACCCTTCTGTAAAATTACTGTCAGATGCAGTCTAAACAAATCTGAGACCTGAAAATTACTTTGCTAGATTTAGCCGTTTATTTCACAATTCTCAGAATTGGTTTTAATAGTTCCAACTTGGGCACTCATATGAGGGAAGGCGTATCTGGTAATGCTGAGAGTTGTTGGTAGTGTGAGGAGATTTGGGATTTTTGTGGAGATTTCGTCCCGTAAGTAAACCCAATCTATGCTGAAAAGCCGAGAAGCACTGTACAGCTGTTTCGTCCTTATTGGGAATCATCAGCAGTGCGCACCTCACGAAACCCCGAAGAGTCTCGAACCCGCGACCTCCTGGCCACGAGTGGCTGATCAGCAGTGTGATTAACTCGCACTTAGACAGGATATAGCGCCGCTCATCCTTCAATCACGGGATCCACATCACGCGGTCACTGGCACGTTGACTGGCATGTTGACTGGTCTAAGTGCCAGTTAATCACACTGATCAGTCACTCGTGGCCGAACGGTTAAGTGCTCAAACGACTAGCCAGGAGGTCGCGGGTTCGAGACTCTTCGGAGCTTCGTGAGATGCGCACTGCTGATGATTCCCAATAAGGATGAAACAGTTGTACAGTGCTTCTCGGCTTTTCAGTATAGATTGGCTTCACTTACAGGACAAAATCTTCACATGCTGAGTTAGCGAAATACACTCATTTGCAAGCAACTTTGGTTTTTCGAGGAACTCACTTGGAACCCAGCTGAACCCCTCGTTTATGATGAGCCCCAAGAAAGGTGAAACCAGTCTTGGGTTGTCGAAGAATTTTCGGCAACCTTATGAGTAGTGTCCTACGGGGGAGTTTTTTCTTTGAGAACGCACACTGTCCTCTTATTTTGCCGAATCATAAACGTTCATAAGTATACTGACGTTTCTTCCTTTCGCGGTTTTCTTCTCACAGTCAACGCGCTGTGAAGTTAGGATTGATCATGCCGTATCAGCTTAGAAATCCATATCACTCATCAGGGATACTTCCTTCCAGAATTTCGATGTTCAGCCAAAAAGGTCGTTTGTCAAGATCCTATCTGTGGTGCAGAAAATAACCATTTTTGGTAGTTATCCGTCTTGTCTATTTTCCTTTGAACGGTGATATAGTGGCGGCCATTTTCGGTCTCCCGCAATGTGGAAACCAGGCTGACAACTATTCAAATTTTAACACTGTTCTGCCCAAATTGAAAAGTTTGGCAGGCATACCATTTTTTCCGACATCCTTTCCGGCTGGCGGGTCGGCAACAACCCGTTGAACTCAATCCTTCTTATGTAGTTTGGAACGGTCTATCTTCACAAGAGCCTGGGGTAACTGTGCAAGACAGTCCAAGTCTAGGTTGGATGATTAATTACTTAACGTTGAGAGGTGTGATTTTAAAGCATTCATTATATGTTTAGAGTTATCAAGCTTTTGAACAGTCCATGTGTTATGAATGCATTTTAGTCCATGGATTTATCCGAAGGCTCCAGAGAATTTTTGTGGCCTCGTCTATCTGATGGCCTTTCCATCTGTTACCCCTATTTGGTTCACCATCCAATCTCCAGGCTTCACCGACGGTTTAAAAGTTTAGCCTTTGCATGGTTGAACTCCTCTCGACCTTGATGTGGGTCGATTCTTTCTATCCATCAGGGAAGATACGTGCTACTAGACTTGAGACTGTTTTTTGAACCCAGTGGTTTAAGCCGCATGATCCTCTGATATGATCCTCGATCCTAGTCCGTTATTCTTCTAACTTATATGGTGCTGTTGAATCTGGCGAGCGATAGCCCCCAGGAGCTTCTGTAACGTCGACTGGTTCAAAAGCTCAACGATACTGAGTCTGGTTGACGATAAATTCGGAGGCTTTTATGAAGCCAATTGTATTTCGGATCGCACCATTGTTGTATTCGGCGCATTGCGTGGTCTTTTCTATATGGATTTCATTCAGTGCCCTTTCCCGGACAGTACAGAACCCCGAAATTGTCTGTGCTTACACTCTGATTGCATCCAAATCGCAATCCCAGCGTTAGGTCATATAGTTCTGATGGGGTTTCAACAGTTACACAATCCTTAGCAGACATTGGTCGCTTGTGTTCATAACTTCACTTCCGAAGGATCTGATTATCTCTCTTCATTCTTGTTTTTCAGGGTGGATTGTAGCATTTGTGTGATCTGAGAAGAATAGGTAACCCTTTTGCTGATTGGGCGTGATGACATGTGACAACAGTTTGTAGGATTTTCTTGAATGAAAGTACTTGTGATGTTGCTGGAAAACTCCCCGAAAGATGCAGATTAGCACCTTAATCGACACTCAAATGGTTTCTGTAATGTGGAGGCGGTAGTTGTACATCCAATCATTGCTACTCGGCCACAGTGTAGCCAGCAGCATGCTGCGTGTGGCACAGATGTCTTTCTTTCTTTTCGTTTGTGCTTGTTATGCCCTGACAACATTCCAACTATCACCAAAGAGACAAATGTTAAAAGGGCTTGTGAACGGTTCAGTAAAGGCGCCAGTGCATTCCATCAATAGCCCGGGTAAGAGAAGATGAGCGTCGTCACCTTTCTATGCTTAAATTGTTTAACTTGCCTGCCACCCTGTACTCTGACCATAAATTTGCACTATTGGTAGCTACCAGATGCAGTGACTGTGTTGGGGAAGCGGATAAATTTGCGAGTCAACTTTTTAAAGTTCGACGTCTATGGCGAATGTTTGACAAACTACCGAGTAACCGCTTTGGGGCTTTTCAAATTTCATGGCACATTTGATTGCTAATTATCGGCGAACGTAAATTTCCTTCAGCTATCAAATCTCCTTTTGATCTATCACATCATTCGCTTTGCCTCCGAGTGATTGTGAATCATATAAACTTTCCTTTCTCTTCCGGCGGTACTTGAATCACAGTATGTGCAAGTGGGCAACACACACTGTAGCAAAATCAATAGTTTGTGACTGTTTACAGTATAGGACTGGATCACAGTCATAGTAGGTGGAAGACCATAAGATTTATCAGTCTGTTGCCAACTCCTCATAGACTCTTCTTCACTTTAACTACCTGAGAAGCTATCCTTACGAAACACCCTCGGTAATCCATCTTAGGAGAAAACGCCAAGATGGAAGGATCAAAGGAACCGCGTGGGATACACTCGTGTTTGGAGCATGCTTCTGCTGTTCGCACACAAATGATCCGATCGAGCGACGAGCTTTGCAGGAAAGTAAGAAGATAAATGGACATGTGCAATAAGCATGTAAATCAACCGAGGTTATCGACATTCAGACAAGGTGACAGGGCCAAGTGGAAACGAGTTTAAAAAGGCTACAGGTATTGTTTTATGATGTTTCTCGATTCGGCCGTCCCCAGGATAGTGCCTTAAAAACAGGTAATTAAAAACAACTCCAACATTTTGGAGGGTCATTATTTCGATATGACTCTGACCAGTTCACATGGAACTCCCTGATTTCATGTAAATGAACCAAAATCGGTACAGTTCAAACACACCAAAAGGCATCTGTCTCTGTTCTGCGGGACATGATTCCTCAGGTTGCACCAGCAATAGATATTACAGGTAATGATGGAAATTCACGTAAGACTGGCGTGGGACTTTGGCATTCAGACATCGGTCATCCGGAAGATGCAACCGGAGTCATGAGTTTATCATGCAAATCAATGGGCAAAGTAGTATCTCCTCCGTGCTTAATGTAGGCTGATTTTTGGTGTGAGCAACTTTTGTTCTGGCACCGTTTACTCTCAGCATTACAATTCGGTAACATCCGGTCAGCTTTTCTGCCGTCTCCCCGCATGTGCAGTTTCATCCGATTTTTCACAGTTTGGGAAGCCGTTGCTACTGTGTACGTAGCAGAAGACCTTTGCAAGCCTGGACCACGGATTTCAACAGGTGACTTGTCGGTTCACGTTCATTAGTTGCCAAATCAAGAAATCTACGTCGTCAAAGTAAAAACTTCTGTCTTTTGGGAGAATCAGATACTCGCGCGCTCCTAAGATTGGACGCTTTCTGGCCTACATATGGGATTTTTAAGCTGTCGTTGACAATAGCATCTACATACCGACGAGCAACCATTGGGAAGCGGTCAGATTTTTCCCACTGCTGAGCTTAATTCACTTCGATGAGAGCAAGTGGGTACCCTGTCTGATTTCGTAGAATTGTGTTGAACCATACAAGAGAATACGTGTAAATACGTGTATCTTATCCATACCGTTTCATCCACCGTTATTTAAGACAATACCGTGCACTCAGGAAGAAATCAGAGTATGTTACGGCTGTGTTACTCATCAGTCTGTCCGGGAAAATTCGAAGCTGCTCCCAAATTTATTATCCTCATTTTGATGTCATACCAACCATATTTATCAAGTAATGGCATCATTTTTAAATATATGCTACAAAGCGGCTTTTTGATCTGTTTATCGCGGCAAGGTATTTTTTATAGAACGACTGTAATGTGGTGGAGCTACTCGGCCCGAGGTAAAACATGTGGCACCGTAGAATCCTGTACGAATTTTCAGATACTGTCCACAGTAAACGATACTGCTAGTGTTTTTTTAGGGAGGATACACTTGTGGCTCACGTCTAATACCATTGATATGGAAGTGAAACGATACTATGGTCTTGTATAGACACTTTGAGATATGCGGACAAGGATAATTTGGAAAAATCCAACTTTAAACGCCGTACACATATAACCAGGAGAGACAAAGTACGATAACCTAATTTAATGACCCTCCATTTGATGATCATCATTCTTAAACAGCCAAAATTCTGATTTTTGAACAAAAATCCCAGCAGCGTTTGATAGGATTAACTCAACTGTAAGATGACACTCCAAGCTTACACCACGCTGGCTTTTCAGCCGAACTGGCGTTTGTTGCCTGAGTGAAAAACGCTGAACAACGTTCGTAATGTGAAAGTACAAGTACTTTGGGCGGATAGCAAGCGATCACTTCGTGTTTCTGTCTCCAAAATCAGATAAAACCTTATCTCCGTTGTGAGTACCATGGAACTTCACAGCCTAATTAATCAAACGAACTCGTGGGCTCTAGTTTTGGAATATGAGACCTCTGAAGTCGCTTCTGATTGTAGTCGTTTGGCCAACATGCCAGAGTGTGGACAGCCCAGAGGCTGAAATATCCCCAATCTTGTAAGTGAATGTTAAACCGGATGGACTGTAGAGTCAATGTGCATCCTTCTGTTTTCGCTGTTTTGGAAAGAGTTTTCACAGTCTTCACAGTGTTGGGGTGAGAATAAAGTGGGATAAAGAGCGTAGTGTTAAGTGTCGCGTGTGATGTGAATCCTTTGTTCAAGGGCTGAGAACTGGTGTTCACATGGACAATTGGAAGGTGACTATTGTCTAGCTTATAAAAATTATTGTTTCTGCATGATGGTTTCTTCTAAGCTTCCGCAGTTTCTGGTGTTACCGCTTTCTCCTACCAAGCAAGACAGTGATACGTCTTGAAGATAAAACGCCTTGTCCGCAATGAGAGAAATCTAAAACTGTCGTTGTATCCTTCGGGATTCTCAACCATGATATCTAAATAAAAGGTTGTTCACACCATAAACCTCACTGTTGGTCGTTCTTCCAATTCAGATGTCTTTAAAAATCTCTGTTTTTCAGTAACGTATTTACATTGTTGCCTTTCGTTCGAAAATAAAATTTACAAGACGTTTTACAAAATCTACGTTGACAAAGCACAGATTATATTTCACAGCGCGTGTGTTTCAACCCTCGTATCCTCTGACTTGAGAAAGAATAGGCACGTGGGACAGTTGTGACGAGGTGATTACTAATTTTTATCGAAAACTCGGAACACAGTACAATTTTTCCCGACAATAGCTGCTTCGTGCTGCCCTAGTAGACTATATTGATTACATTTACTGTGCTCTAGATATACATGAAGCCGAAGTGCATCCAACTTTGCGCAGCAAAGACCATCTAGAGTGATTGATGGTCTACAAGACCCATTTTGGTTAGTTTAATTGAAGCCCCCATCCGGACAATTGCAAAAAGTGTACCAAACTTCCGATATCAATAGGTGTTTCCCTGGAACCATATCGGCCTACTTCATTGAGGGATGATTTCTATGGAACAGTACTATTTGCGGCGTAGAACTCCTTAAGGTGGACGTTTTGAGTTGGAACACTCGCAGTGCGCTGCATATGGTTTCTTTTACCATCATTTCTTTTACACCATCATTTCGAGAGGATAACAAGTATGACGCCATAAGTTTGTTGACAAAATCATCCTCAAGACGACAGCAGATCCATTTAGCTGACCTTGAAGCTTATGAATAATAAAGTCGGACTGCGAAAAGATTTCTTCGTGAAAACTGTATGCTAAGGAAGATTTTTCAGCAACCTTATGAGTAGTGCATTAAGAATGTACATGTATTGCGATACCTCGGATATCGTAGCAACTGAAACATGAGGCGGCCTGGTGCAGCACAATCAGTTGCCTGGAAACATTACAAATGGAAGATTCAGTTGGGTTTCAGATCAGATCCTCGCAAAACTGAATCTGTTTGCAAATGAGTGCATTTCGCCTATGATATGGAATTATGAACCGTAGTGTCTCTAGGTTTTGTCTACACAGGCCATGGTACAATCCAATTAATTTGCGATTCTGTCCAATTTAGTTAGTTAATTGCTTGGGAGGTGTACATACATCGGGTGACAACGTCATCAAAACATACGGTGTTTTTAAAAACAACGAAATCTGAGCGTAATAACAGAATCGCGGTGTGCGTTTTCGCAATCGTAATCACTCCCAACTTCTAAACGGAAATTCAAAATCTGACGACATTTTGTTACCCGTGTTTTGTTTGGAATAACCTCCTTCCAATTCTGTAAATTTCACGCCAGCCGTTTTAACAGGTGTTGAAGTCTCAAAAAATCGGGCAGAATGGTGTGTGTCGACTGACGCAAACACGCAATAGTGCCCATTCGGTACCTATATGCAGTATATTTGTAAAGACGCTACATATTAGCCATAATAATATGCTGTTCAAGTTTTGGCTCTGAAAACGACAAGCCTAAAAGTTATTGGGCACCGTGATCATGTGGGTGAAATCAAGAACTGAGCTAATTTAGTGGTTTGTTGCGAACAACACCGAAGTGATATGATTAAATCCGGTAATCGGACTGTTTTTTGTGGCCTTCAGGCCAAAGTTCCCATGCCAGAAAAGTGTCTTACACTCTCAATCGCACAGTGTACTTGTTTCGGACTTTCATAAGTACAATGCCCTCGCTAAAATTGTGGTGTTTAAACAAGATATTCTAGGCAACATTAGAGGTACTTATGAGTGACCAATGAAGAGATTTTCAGTGTCACACTTTTATCAGTGTTTTACAGAGGCCATCCAACAATGAAAAGGATTCCGTGATATGTAATCGTATGTGGCGGTTGACGGGAAAAGTAGCACGATATTCTGACTCATTCCGAGGGGCCCCAGGAAAAAAGGGCCAAGTGTGACCGGCTTTTCTCCACTTCATTTCAGAGGCACTAAAAACAGTCCCCCGATAAATCTGTGGGCTCATTTGCACAGAAATTACCATGAAACACCTTGACGTCTCACACTAACAAAAGATGCTTAAACTACGTACCGTTTAACACAATTTCGACCAGGCAATACTTGACTTAATGCCTGTTGTTATTCAGTAATAGCGATGGCTCAAAACCGCGCTACTGCACGAAGTCAAGGACATACCGGCCAAAACAAATGCCTGGCAAAACGGAAAATAACAATTGATACGCTTAGCAATTGGTTAGCGTTTTAGGTTGGTAATATTTTTAGTACAAATCTGGCAAGATTGTTCCGTTGGACCTTCAATATTCTGCAGGAATTAGCCTCAAAATGGACATTTTTGAGCATATCCACAATGAACATCAACCTGCTAGCCGTAGAGTTGGTTTGCCATGAGATATGGTTTCAGTAAATATGCGTATGAAAAAGACGGCAAAAATCCGTTTTCTAAACCCAGGTTGTTATCAGAAGCTTCTTTGTGCATTATAAGAAACAAATTCCTGGCCTTAATGGCCAAAACACCCTGATAGTTTATGTGAAGTTCCCAGTGTTTTGAACTAACAGGATTATTATGACAACGGGTAAACTTTCCATTACAAAAAACGTTTTTTAAGAATTTTGGCACTTTCTTTTTGACCACACCACCATCTTGTCAGCTATGTTTGATCCTGCTCTTGTTGCCATATAAGATAAAGTGAATCAAGCTGTCAACTGCTCTCCAGATATATGGGTCTGTAAAGAGTGCTCGTGCATTGGGTGATATCTTAGCTCCTCTGTCAGATGCAGTCTACGCCGGTTGTAAATAATTCAGCGAACTATGTAATGGCCAGTCGAGGTGAACACTTTGGGGCTTTGTCAACGTCGACATACGTAAATATTTCGTGCTATTAGGAAAGTGGCGGTGAACCCAGGAAGCTGCATAGGAACTGAGTCACCTGTCTTAATCCTCATCAAAGCTAGCAACGGGTCGTTGTTCCAGTGCAAGCACATGTCACCTTTTTGCGTAGGTTAACACAAAGGTTGTCGAATCGACTTCGAGCGCAGAACGATTGACACGAATAGTGCATTAGCAATCTGGCCCACAGGTGTTTCGCCAGAGTATTTTCGTTTCAGTACTTCCATTGTGTTACGCCTGGTGATCACAAGCCGCAAATTAAACAGCCGCCGAAGAAAATAGCCGCATCTGTGCGGTCACACCACTGCGTTGTCGTTGTTGGGTAAAGCCTGTGGTAGCAGTCACCACAACTCTCTGATATCTCAACGATGTGAGAGGTTGTGGTGATCGTCACTGGGCTACAAGGCCGCAACTTGCTCTATCTAAGTGACAATCAAAAGGCTTAATACTTTAATCTGCCTGCGCAGAATTTACCCTGAGTTACGAGTCATTTTATACAAACAGTAGCGGCAGAATCTACTCACGTGTTGTCCTTGATGAGATACTGGTGTATCAGATTATCGAAAGCCACAAATCGAATTGAAGCCTTGTAGGGTCGTTGTCCAAAGGATCACTCTGTGGTGTTATATTCGCTGAGCTGGGAAATTTTCCTGTAATATCCTTGTCACGAATTGATGTGATACAAGAAGTGTATATCAAGTTAGCGGCACGTCATGTGTAAATGCGCAATAACGATAGTAATTATTATTATAATGGCCCGGTCGTACCATCCTTTTGGTGCATAGATACTATGTGACCCCAAGGAAGAACGAGGGCTGAGCTACTGCTAGGTAGCCCAAGACTAGCAAGGAGCAGTCCAGATGCAGAGGTCGGCTTCGAATCATCGACCTTCTGGTTACTGATCACTGAGCCATCTCGGGGTTGGGTGGGGAGGTTATCTCTGGCTACGAGTGGATGGTTAGCCAGCTCCATTATTGGTTGACATTCGGATCACGCTTTTAGTTTGATATTTCCTACTTGTTTCAAGCACCCTCTGGACTATTGGTACCAGAATTACCCTCCGGGCCACCTGGTCCATCCGTCTAACAGTTGTTCCCATTTGTGTTGTTTGTGATCCTTTGCTTGCTAGAATCTTTGAGCCACTAGACTGAATTTAAACGTAATGATAACGGTGGCTTTTGTGAGCACTTTGGTAAATGCAGTATTCCGGCATTCTTGTTTCTTCTTGAATTCATTCTTCAGGATTGCGACCATTGCGGATGGCGACCCTTTTGAAGCACTCGCTCTGGATGATTTATTTTATTTCGGCTGTACTGTAAAGCACCTTCACTTTCCTGACAACAGTTTGGATATAAATATCCTTTTGGTTAATCTGGTAATTACTATGTCGATTCAGTACGTGGTGAACGAAAGTCTGAATGTACCCATTGTCAGGTTTGCTGACCAAAATGTCCAGGGAGGAGAGTTGACTGTTTTCCTCAATACGTCGGTGAATTTGACGTGTTCGGACATGGTGTTGAGCAGTTCATGTACATTCTGCATTGTAGAAGTGGATCTAGGTTTTTTTGGTGGGCTTACGGGTAGTGTAAAGTGCTCCAGTTTCTACGTAACTGAATCTATAATGAATACTGATAGTATTGGTCCCATCGAAGTCCCTTTCAATTTAAGGCATGTATTCGGGCAAAAACCTGGGATTTCGCATGTATTTTCCGGTTTAATTGCACTCTTCTACTCTGCGCTGTTCACGAGCGATTCCGTTAAGGTGAACAGGACAACGACGTCAAACGATACATTAATTTCATCATCCCGTATTTTGTAATACAGCGCCCCACTAACTTTCCACGCACTGGTGATGTAGGCTCGGTTGGTGACGGAAGGTCTGCACCCGCGGGACCCTGATCAGCGAACATAACGACAACCATGTATACTAGCTGAGCTACAAAAACTTCCCTCAGGACCGTACTGTTTATTGATTTTTCCTCAAATTCCGTCCGAATATTCATACGACGGGGCGCTCACTAATTATCTCTGAACTCAGTCGGAGTTTCCAGTCATCGCCCTAAAGCGGATCACTCGGCAAAGGGTGCAGTGGGTTTTTCCGCTTTATATAATTTGTGTTTTTTCATGGCCCTTTCAGATTCGTCAAAGTAACTGCTTGAAAATGTTCCCTAACGGTGAGCTACGTATTGGTCGACTAGGACAAATACACCCCAGTGCAATTAACCTAAACGTGGCCCCGAAATGTAATCGAACTCGCGCTTGTTTCGGTTGCAAGTTTCGGACTTACGTCTGTTACACCGTGCTTGGCCATATGGTGGCTATAAGGAAGGACACCCAACACAAATGCGGTTATACAGTGGCAAACATTTGCCTAGAACCAGAAGGTTGGTTAGTCACATCCGGTATCTGCAAGTATTCGATACACCGTTTTTTAGAACTAGTAGCTGACATATGAACGCGATAAGCGAATATCAGCTGGCAAATGACATTAAATAAAGGAAGCTCGGAGACCGTTAAGCTCGATTTCACTCGATGCAGTTTTACGTCAAGTCCAAAATTTGTTTAACGGCAGCTCCCGCTTTCTAGTTATGAATATGAGTCGCTCACCCAGGTGACTCATTTTGGAAACGAGGTCCGAAAAAACTATAACACATACTGTTCTGAGTTTTCAAGGCAACTTTGAAAATTAGGGGAATTTCGTTCGGCTAGGGGGGGTTCAGGTGCGAGAAACACCGTGAAGCCCATGGTGAATGGAGAATACTGTACACAAGGATGGACGGTGCAAACAGATGTAATACGCTACGCACAAGGCTACTGAAAACTCTTCGACAGTCCGTGACCGGTTTTGTCCTTCTTTGGGCTCATCAGGAAGGCGCAGTCCCCGAGTTTCCGCCATACTTGAACCCAAATAAAATGGACTTATACACTCATCTGCCTACTAGTTTGGATTTTACGGGAGACTCACATGAAACCCAGCTGAATCTCTTGCTTTACAACATCATAAACAAGAGACTCAACTAGGTTCCAGGTGATCCGTCAAAACCAATTGTTATGCACACAGGTGTACAAGTTGAACTTCGTGCAATTTGGTTTCAAGCAAAACACAAGGTTGACAGAAACTCAAGAACTACGCCTACATGATGAGGTCCAATAAAGTAGAAACTGGTAATGTGTAGTAGAGTTTTGAGCAACCTGATGAGTAGTGCATTGCGTCAGTAGACGGAACATCTTATTGGTCACACAAACAGTTTACTCCAGAAATCCGAGCGTATCAATGTTATCTGTGATAATCCAGTGAATTACTGACTGTCTTTATTTTGAACGGTGTAGGCAGGCTTCCTGAGCATCCTAGCTTGCTGTTCTGTCATGAGATGGCACTCAGCTGGAGCTTCAGGTTTTCTAAATTCATATGATGGTTCAGTAATGGCGAACCACGGCTGACACAATGACATTCTGTTTATTAAAAGAGAACGTTATGCTTTCATAAAGGAAACCACTCAGAAGGTTGCTAAAAACTCCTCGAAGGTCCACGACCGGTCGAAGAGTTTTCGGAAACCTTGTGAGTAATTCCTTTATAAAATATACTGCAATATCTACAGCATCGTATCAGCTGAAACATCAGGCGGCCTCTGTGCAGTATCTTCAGTTGAAGAAAATCAGAAACGAAAGATTCGATTGAGTCTCTCGTGAAAACCAAATTGATTTTCAAATGAGTGAATCTGTTAAAAACGTTATTCTTTCTGACTTTTTTGTTTCAACATCTTCCAAGAATATTTTATAAGGAATACAAGGTTAGAGGATCTAACTACATATGGGCTATCACGAAGTTTCGTTTGCCTTCCGTTTATGAGCTAGATGCTTCTGGCGACGTCAAACCAACGTTAGCCGATGGACCAAAATTGGCATTCCATTTTTAAGGCAGTGACAAAGTGACGCGGCCAAATAAAAGATGCTGTCGTTAGTAGACTAACCTCTAAAAGTGGTTCAGTTATCAGACAGCTGTGGACAGAAAACAGGATACATACTGGTCACATTTTGAACCAGAAAAGTTACATATTTGTGTTAAAAAAAACAGACGGACTACGGAAGTGGTAAAAAGGACTTGGATGGGGAGGCCGTCGATTGGTAGGCAGGGGACAAGTTCTG
Organism: Opisthorchis viverrini; assembly: GCF_000715545.1. Lineage (NCBI taxonomy): Eukaryota > Metazoa > Platyhelminthes > Trematoda > Opisthorchiida > Opisthorchiidae > Opisthorchis > Opisthorchis viverrini. The sequence continues at coordinate 705,884 of NW_008751688.1, read as the reverse complement.
GAAATCGAGTGAAATTCGTGAGGCATTTTGTAAGCTGCAGACACAGTGGAAGAAAATAGCTCAGGAGCGACATTAACCTGGCGTTTTGATAGTTGGAGTGGAGAAGTCATAACCGGACACTTCCTCATCAACAGATTAAAGTAAAGCGTTAAAAAGGGCAGGAACTTACAAAAAAATCAGTCGAGTTAAACCGTAAATCAAGTTTCAACTGATATCCTGGGTCAACTTGCGCCTGTAAGCATGAAGATGCCGTACCCGATGATGAGAATGATGCCGGCTACAATGAGGGCGATGCGTCTGATGACGTAATATACGGCTGATGACCCTAATGTCGATGGGGATACTGATGAAGAGGAATAAAATATTGTTGGTGATGATAAAGACAGCATTGAGGCTAATAAAACGATGCTGAAAAAGGAAAGGTATTCTGTTCAGGTTGTTCTGACGATTATAATAGGCTTGATTAAGATGATGATGAGCGTAATCCCGATAAACGCATGTAGTGATAATGAAAATAACCTAGGAACCGGATGAAGTGATTAGGACAACCTACCATAAATTTAAAAACTGTTGAGGACAACTTTTCACAAAACTGTAGCATGCACCGAACATAAAGTGCAGGCCAAAGTTTCCAAAAATTGACAAACTTTAGTTAGAATTGGTCAGACCCATTTCTCGTGGCACGACTTCAAATATTAACTACTCGTGTTACTTTAGTAGCTAGTTGAATGAGTAGCACGATTCAAATGCCACTTAATTGTCAGTCGGGAAGTTAATTATTCTAACGGATTCCTCCATGTTTTGTGACACTTGCAGGTGATTTCCTATAATACAGTGCATCGGTACTCCGTGGCGCTGATATGTTAAAGTTTGGGTTGCTAAGGTGAGAGTGAGTTCTAAGGTAAGATATCCACTTTAGTGGATATCTTACCTTCGGTCAATGCCATTGAGCCATGAGCACTTTCCGCTTACTTTGATTAGACAACTGGCTTCGACTTTGGTTTGCTCGTTAATCCTACGAAATGGACAAGAGTTCATCAATCGTGTACCTGCTACGCGACAAATATATTTAAGCTATTTTTATTCACGTTCTCGTGGTGACCATGGTGTCTTTATTTGTGTAGAATAATGTACTCACCTAGTTACAAGGCACTCACCATGCTCTCACCGTGAGGGAGACAACACACAACACAACAGCCGCATTTTAAAAAGGTGCATAAATTTAACACCAAGGAAATATCACAGGTGCTAAAATGATTAAATATTTTTTTCATATTAAACAGATATGAGTGCTCCAGGACCACAGACCATTCGCGATTCGGTGCTACTGGAAGAGGACTGTACTCTGAACTGTTGCAAATAGTTTAAGTTGCGTGACTAGCAAACAGCGTCCAAGTGATCACGACAAAAGTTTTCAATCGTCAGATCAGTGTGTAAGTTTGACTGTGTGTGTTACGCTGGCTGAAATGTCAAATTTTACTCACAAATCATTGATTTTTGCAAAATTCATCTTCAGCCACATTTTTGTAAGCAACGACAGAGGAGAACACACGTTCCTCATTCATCCTCAGTATTGTCACCAATGCCAGCTCACTTTCCTACGACCATATCATTTTATTTGAACAAAGCCCAGTGATGTAAAGAATAAAAAAGTGGCATGGGGGAAATGAGGCCAGCTCAAAGCAAATATCCGAGGAACCTATCACCTCGAACCCTCAGTCAGTCCGGATAGAAACTGAGAATATAAGGGCCACTGGAACCGACTGACTGCCATTTCATTCAGTTCTTAGCCAAGCGTAGAAAGTTTCATGTGAACCCGATCCAGAAAGACGAAAAGAATCGAAGCCACTCGGGCGTTTCGTGAAATTCTTCAATTCCTTCTGCAATGTCGAATTATTTTCACAATTAGCTTTCCTCCATTCTGAGTTGGGCATGGAACACAATGCTGTTCGCGACAGTTGGTAAGTCGGGGTGCGTAGCACGAAATCAAGCCATCTTATCTTGTGGCGCTGGATTCATTATTTGAGTGGATTATCGTTCAACTCACGAAAAACCCTTCTCCTGCTACCTCTTTTCGAAATCATTGGTTCCAGCCGACTCCATCAGTGGTCAAAGACCTGAAGATGTCCCATATCATCCATCCGGATAGGTCAAGCCGTATTGGGGTACTAAAATACAACCCGTACTGTAGCCTGATATACGCGTTTTTCGATATCCAGTGATATTCCAGTTTGCGCCACAAGTGGCGCAAATTGGAAGGTGCAGTTCTGTCATTAGAGACTCATGTACTGACTTCATTTGTCACACTAATGTCAGAGCCAGTGCAACTTCCGAGATACATGTAGTGTTCCACAGCCTCCATGGTCATTCCTTGAATTCATGGAGGTATGTTCAAAGACTAAAATCATAACTTTACACTTCATGCCAAAGAACTGGATGACCTGATCAAGCTTTTCTAACAATACTTGCGCTTTCTTCTCTTCTCCGAAAATGAGAATAGTGTCGTTTGTATGTCCCGGATCGATAAGATCCTCACTTGGAGAGATCTGAACACTGGGATTTTGGAGGCCCAAATTGTACACCACTGTTAGTATGAAAACGTTTTGAGAGTTCTGTACACTCTTGGGCACCCACTTGGATGTGAAAACAGCGTAGGCTACTCACCCGTTGCACAGGCGTGTTAGGTAGAACCAACGGGCCGATAGAATCAAACGCATTATTGAAGTCAATGAGATCTGATTCTGTAGGGTGTCTATATGCGCGCTACGGCTCTAACACTTGGTGTCCGGAAGCCTGATCCATGTTTTCAGGTCTCGTTTCAAAAATCCTTCTTAAGAGGATGTAAAATAAGTGGTCTCTTGCACGCAGACAAGGAAAACGAGGCTGACGAAAGCCGACTGAGGGTTTTACTCCAAACCTTAAACAGAGTGGGTGGAGTTTTCTATAGGAATAACAGCTCAGTGAATTTAGACGTAGGTTAAGCACTTAAATGTTTCCGAAACAATCTGACCTCCCATGTTTATTGTTCAGGGTTCCTTGCGGGTGGGGAAATATATGGTGGCCAGCTGAATTGCCCTTGAAAGTGTTCGGTCAATAATTCATGTTTCCTTTTTAGAGCTGAGCGAGTCGTTTTTACAAATGGCTGTTCCAATCACCATAAGCTTTTGTGAACTTGTGTGAGCCCTGCAAACAGTACTCACACATTCCCTAGGGTTATCACCTATTTTATCTCTTCAGCTTTCCGCAACCAACAAGCTTCTTAGTCCACCCTTCTCTCTTTCTCTTCTGAGGTTTTACAGTTCGTTGAATTTTGCTGTGCTGTCAACTAGGAACAGCGCGTGTCTAAGCTTCAAGCGAGATTAAATTTTTGCCCGATATCGAGTGCATGTGTGTAGTTGGTTACCGTGTTCAGCAAGCATCTTCAGGGTTGCCGATACTACTTTCCAGTAAGTGTAGACACCAGAAAGTTTATTATTCAAAGGAAACTTCAGCAGTCGGTCCCGAAGGGTTCTCAAATGCCAGGTGAAATATGCTCATCTCTTTCGCTCCTGGAAAGCGCAAAGCGAAGTAATATCAAACAAGTGCGCAATCAGAATTAAAATAAGTATTCTAGAACGAATGGCGGTCAGAAACCGATCTACGCCACCTCCAGTGAATGGCGACTAAAACTTGAGCTGAATGTCATAATCGCAATACTTGGTGTATTCTGAAAATGTTGTGGCAGTGTGTTGAAACTGAAGTCTCAGGGCCTAAAACCGCCTCAAGTGTGCAGAGCCGATAAGTTGATACGAGTTTTGGTGTGACGCTGAGCAAACACAGAAGCCAATCCTCGTCCGATTCCCGAAGGCACATCTTGACCAAAACCATTCCGTGAGTTTACACTGAAACATTTCTGCCAGAAAGATGTTTACCACAATTTCATAACCTCCTTGTTATTACACGTTGGCTATATTTGGCTCATAACGAAGTCCTGAAAGCCAAAACAGATTTGGGTTTCAGAATATATCAGTGGGTTTGCAATGACTGACATTCAAAATCTACATTATTCCATTTATTTTGAAACAGCATTTGAAGTTCTTGAGTTAAATTTTTGATCTTATAACTTAAATTTTTAAGTGTAATTTGAACACAGGGCCTCCGGAATTCTTTTATGAAACTTCCTCCTGGTAATTTGAAGCGCAGCAATTATGGATGAAGACACTGCCAAAAGTGATTTGACTCTAGGCTTGAAAGAGACACCGTAAATTGTCAAAAGTTATAAGTTGGTAAGCCACAGCGACTTATGAGAAGCAACATTGGTTAAGAATTCATCGATTTCAGAAGTAAAACGTTTGGACAAAGTTTTTGTCCTATCCTATATCGTATAATTAATCTGTTGCATGCTTCTCAGTCGGGGCCTTATCAATCGGAGACTAAAATACTGAAGTCCGTCATTCAGTAGTGAAAGAGTAGAATCACTTTTGGATCAGGTAAACAACGAACTATCTGTATGCACTTTCCACCAGGGGAAGTTGTTCGGCGAATTTTTCATTGATAGTCCATTCTGCACATAAGGTCACTCAGTACTGAAAAATCGAGAAGTACTGTACAGCTGTTTCATGTCTGATAAGAATCACCAGTGTTGCGTGTGACACTCATTTCTAGGGTGGTTGGATTCAATGAATTACGAGCTAGTAGTCGAGGATAATTTGACTGAGGAATGAGTGGCGCTATATCCGGTCAGAGTGCAACGCAATCACACTGCTGATCGGCTGCTTGTGGCCAAGTGACATATTTTTCAACCACCAGTCGGGTGGCCCGGTTTCATGCCTCCCGAGAGATGAAATTCTCACTGATGATGATTCTCAAAAAGAATGAAACATTTTTACAGTGCCTGTAGGCGTCCGATCCTCTGGTGACTTTACTCCCAGGTTCTTTTCTCGAATAAAATTTCAAGTCATGTAGGTACCATTAACCTGGTACTCAGGTTGCGTCAAACCCTCGTAGTAGTTACTTTTAGTTCCACGATGTCATAAATAGCAGTTTTTTGAGGTTTTAACTGTACCCTACTGGTGAAAGTACCTAGAGAGCTGCGAAAGAAGCACAAACAATTCCACTGCAATTTTCTTTTGATGTGCGGGACCCAATATACCAACTCATTGGTCGCCAGAAGTAACAGCATGTCATGATGAGCATCCGTGCTTCAGCTTAAAACACCTACAAACCCTTTATTTAACTTGCACCAATTGAATAGCACGCTTTCTTGCACATACCCACTCACAAGACCTTGTTCTTCAACGTGTCACCCGCAGGTAGGCGACGTAGCTGAGTAAGCATTGATCGGAGTGGGTTAGTTTACATCAAACTTAACAAGCGATGACCTCTTTCAAAATCACGATACCCTCAGAAAGAACATCTTCTGGCCAAGAAGTTATAAGATGGTTAGTGAAGAAACCTAAAGAAGAGATCACGTATGACTTACTTGTTGGAAGACTGAGAGATATAATTCCCACACCGACGAGTGGGTACAATGTGATCTGGACTGGTAAGTCGAACCGGATTCAAGTTTTAATCAAATTTGAAGTTTTTCAGGGCAGATATCATATAGGGAGACACACTGTTTGACGTGAAAATGGAAATTTTCACGTCAAACGGTGTCTTCCTATATGGTATCTCTGGTACCTGTTTGCGAGCACTTCTGAAGTCCTCAAGTGTCTGAGCTACGCGCTTTATTATTACCATGTCTTGAAGTTGCTTTGAATGTCTCCTAGTGAAATTATGATTGTTGAAAAGATGTGTTGTTGAGTGAATATCATAGCAAGGCATAGCCTGTCAGCAGAACACTCATGAAGTAGAATCGAGATGTGTTCTTTAAAGGGGTGAGGCAACTTGGTCTTTTCAGTTTTCTTTTCGTATAGGGATACTCTACACTGAAATGCCTAGTTTAAAGAGTACGTGGTTTGATAAGTGATTTCCGTCGACTTTTGAATGCCATTTCTAGCCCAATTTGTGAATTCCTTGCGAATTCCTGGGTCAACCTGACGGCTAAATTTGCCGTTAAAAGGGAATGATCCCCTGGATAGTATGCATCAGTCAAATAACTGAATACATTTTGGAACGTGAGCTTCACGGGCTTGCCTAGGCGTTCGGGTCAACGGTAATAAATAAAAAAGGTCGCTGAGCTAAGTCGTTCCATGAGAGTCCACTTGTGTGACTGATAATTTATCTGTTAAGCCCTAGGTCCTAAGACGATGGTACTACTGAAAAATGATTTATTTGTCTTTTTCTAGTTGGATAGAGTGGAACAGACAGACAGCTTGCTTGGCGCTCATCAGTTAGGCGTTCTCCCAGAAAGCTGTAGGACCATTCCTGACTTAAAAATTTGTACTCATGGGTGTTTAATGTAGACTTTTGTACAAATTAATATCACTGGATCTGGAGACTTGAAGGATCTCGTTCATTCTTATTCAAAAAATGTCACCGGACGCTTTTCGACCAATGTAATGACATTAGAATTAAACCAACGAGGGTATACAATGCTACGGAAAAGTAGCATATATATATATATATATACGTGACGTTATCAGTGGAATAGAGTTTATAAGACCAGCACTAGAAAAAGATGCGCCACTGTCCAAAACAGCCTCAATGAAATAAAGTTTTGTCTGAGGAATGCGCCTGCACGTCATTCCAGCTGTGCGCACCTATAGAAACCAAAACCAAACACGGATTGCTTGGAAGTGATTGAATGTGAAACATGAATAGGTTTCACTCACTGGTTTCACGAATTAGAATTAAGTAACAAATTTCGGCGTCTGCCGACAACTTGGCTCTTCCCGGATATGGAGGGGGCGTGGGGATGCTTGGCTTCTCGGGTTCGTGATTATCGTACACTATCCAGTCTGATGAGACGTCCCAGCCACTCACTGGGATCGAATGATGATCTCTCTAGGACCTAATGTCAGGCATATTTTGTCCTAGAGACCCTTTTGAGAGCCTTTATCCAGCGCGTGATACAAAGCTAATGAGACGCATTCGGTCATACCAAATAGATAACAGGCAGTCTTTTCGGAAACTGGACACTTCGGCAAAGCAATGCTTATTTTACACCAGAACGATTGTGTTGTCAGCTTTGGTCAGATGGGATTTCCAAAAAGTTTCCGCAGTTCACAGAGTATGGATCAATAGAGTCTTAAGCCATTTGGACCTTTATTTTGACAATGTGCCCAACTATTTGGTTACGTTTTACTCGGAACCCTATTGTTGTGTTACCAACTTTATACATTAATAGCAGTTTCAAATAGTACATGACATTTACTTGATTCTTGTCTTGTCTTCGAATCCATAGAAAGTAAGCACCTAAAGTACTCAACTAAGCTGTTCTTGACATGTAATGAACATCGTCAAGCGTCGCTTCAGCTTGGTTTTTAGCTCACAGATACTAGACCTATTGAAAATTATTTCTACGGAAACATGTGTATGTTCATTATACAGAATGCCACAAAACATACTGGGCAGGTGTAACTTTTTTTCTAACGTTAATAAAGCTAAAGAGCTTTACAAAGCAGGAAGGCGCAGCAACTAATGACCGCCTGACTCCAAACGAGCGGAGAGGGAGATAGACAGGAAGAATAACCGGAAAAATTTGGAATGGGCTGAGGAAATGTGCTATTGCAATTATGATTATCTCAAGAGAGTCAGCTGACAGAGTTGAATTTACGGACTGCAAACCAGATAAGTCGATTTCAATTTTAAGATAGCATAAATGTGCACTTAATTAACTTTTTTGGAGAGACCCTCACACGTCCTATTAAATTATTCTGATGAGGCCACGCCAGAGAGGAGAAACATATACAAATTCCGACTTTATTAGAGCTCCTCAGTAGTGTATTTTGATGGCCAGGATGTGGACTCGATTCACGATTCAACCCGCGCACGCTGGAGCTATCACACTTAAATCATGACGGCAAAAAAGACGAACAAGTTCACTATTCAGCGATGTGATCTGCTCTCCCGACGCTTGAACTAGAACCTACCGTCCATTTATGTTGTGCCGACCTGCGTGTCACGACATCCCGGTCATGTGGTGCCACGAATGGCTGAAACATTTTGGGCAACTTTTGATTTGTCTTAGTTGGTTGCGGAATTTGTAGAATTTGCATTCATGGTATCCGTAGTTTGGATCCTAGAACGTCCAAGGTTATGCCCTGCTAACAAGCTCTAACGTGGAAAAAAGTTGAGTTTGGTACGCTCCTCTTTGGTAGAACCTCGGCGGCGCGGTTGCACCAGGACCATCTAAGAAGTATTCAAGCTGGAATAGTGCAAATGCAAATTCTACAAATACTTTAACCACTTACAACTAAAATCTTTTGCGCTGGAGGAAACTCAGTTATTGTGTTCGCTATACTAAACTGTAAGCCTCTGTCCCTTTTCACTTTGCCTGCAGTGAATTAGGTGTGTTGCCTTCAGGTACAAATATTTCCCTTTCTATAATAATAAATGGTATTTGCTCTCCGTCCACTTCCAGCATGCAGGGTTTGTCGCTCTAGTTACTTCCGGCACAAATCCGTGCAACAAATGATATTATTGTATCGATTTTTTTGTAGACGAAGAGAATACACACCTTGTGACCAACACTAAACAGCTGCATGAAGCCATTCGCTATTTCGAGGAAAAAAAGCTCCCAGATCGTTGTGTACGGTTGCAGGCGGAGCCCCGAGATGTTATCGATGTTGCAAGTGCCTTGGAGCTAATGGCTCTCCAGGCAGAACCACAATCTTGCCAACCTTCTTCTTCGACATCGAAGACCATCCCTTCCGATGAAACCAGAGTTCCAACTAAGAACTCAAATACACATCTCTTAGCGGACTCCTCTATGTTAGCCGCGCTCAAACGGGATCGCCTTAACAGGTTGGTGCTTCAGGCAAATGAATCCGTTACAATAGCTCCACAGCCGCCTTTTGACGCAGACTGGGATGTGATATCCAATGTCCAACACAAGGCAATACCTACTGAAGCGACTATGCTCAACCCAGTTAATGAATTATCATCTGTCCACAGTAAGCCTCAGTCAAGGACAGGAACTCACAACTCCAATAAATCAGCCATTAGCACCACACGTCATCCCGTGAACAGTGAAACATATATGAAAACGTTAGCCCACCCACTGACAGAAGGCAAAGAAATCCACGAGGGTGGCAGAAATTCGCCATACAAAATGAGCAGGAGCGAAATTGATACACTTGCCAGAAAATTCTACAAGATGGGATTCCATTTTGAAGAGAAAACGCTCATTTCGGTAATCGAGGACTACAAAGGAGATGCAAACCTGATACTGGATAAACTGACTCAAATGCAAAACACAAAGTGAGTTTTTGGCAAAGAATCAAACTGTACCAAAGACCACAGTCCTTTTTGGTTCCATGAAACCAAGCCACTCGAAACTCGCTTGGATCAAGTCTGCATTTTTTTATGCATGGCTGCAAGCGGTGGATAATTATGAAATGTTATTAATTATTCTTAAAAAGCATAGAGTGGGTATGATTCCTCTGCTACTTTATTTTCACCTGATAGCCAAAAAACTGTAACGTCCTTCGAGTGGACTGGACCCAAATATTATACATAAGCTGAGATAATATCCTTCATCTATGTTTGAAGACATCTTTGTGTAAATGATAAGTCCACCTGTCATTCTAAAGGCAAATGGGACAATAAATACTTTTGTAATTCATTGAGAGCACGAACATCCTGAGTAAGACATAGTCCATCGCAGTTGGAATCATAGCGGTTGCACGCAACATGCATCTAATTTTGGTAGCGTTTATTCCTTTAAAACCCCTTTGCTCTCCGTCAGGGAGTATAGATTTCATCAGCTATATCAGCCTGAGTTCAGGGAACTATGGAAGTCACAATAAGAACAAGATAAGCGGTGGAAACCTCCAAGCATCCCTGTGTGAATAGAATAGAGCGGGGAGAACTGACAAGCGTGTGGAGAGCGGTTTTAGATCAGCCGAGATGACATGAGGTGGAGTGCAGCAAAATAGTCTGGGTCTAAAAGTACAAAATCAAAGCAGAGTAAGATTCAATTAACCACCCCACTCCCAAACCCCAAACCAATTGTCCCGGTACTCCTCGAGGAATATAGGCGAACAAAATCTGTGAACAACCCCAAGAGGAATATTCCATTAAAGTGTCCGAGACAGAAAAATCAAGGCAACAAATATCCGGGTTCAACATGAAGACAAATCCTCCCTAACCAACCTATCGTAGATGTTAGTCAACACCACTAACCTACAAACGGAAACATCAGACCCACCCAGCACTGATCGAGCCGGGTGGGCATAAGAAATCTCACGGATTGGTTCTCTGATTGCCGTAAAACCCAATCAACCCGCTTAGTTACTTAATTGGCCTGACGAAGCCTCTGTGTCAAGAGCGAAACGTTGCCTAGAAATAAATCCACCGATTGTTTACCAAAACTCTACGAAACGATGACCACCCAATGGGTCCCAAACATTTTCCAATCGACTGATAAGCAATAACACTTGACTTCTGTTGTCCGTCAACTGGAATAACATTAGTTAGACGAATTAAACAAAGTTAAATGACAATTTAATGGAAAAGGCTACGCCCCGGCAACTCCATTTTAAGGGAGGGGATAAGGTTTTTCGGAAGGATCACATGATAGGTCAAAACGGTGACAGTAATATCCAATGGTGGGAGGCAGCTAGCTCTTGAGTAATGGTTATCCTAGAATGGTTATCTAGAATTGTTAATCCTATTGTACAGGGTACTGACCAATTTACGCTGATAAAAACTTCAAAAATGTCGCCATTAAAATGGTATTCTATACAGACAGTGACCAACAAAAAGATAAATTTGCACAGCTTTACAGTAAGAACTATCAGTTTAGTATCATTTGTATGTGGTAAGCTGGACTTCGATTTTCTTGGAAGATTTACTTACTGGAGCATCGATGCAGACAAACACGTCAGACAGATAATCAATTACTGTAGTACACCCTGAGATCAATACTTGCGTATGAAAGATGCAACTGCTCATGACTCAGGGCTTGGTTGCGTTTCGTACTACCAGGATGACAGGGGTTGTGCAATGGCTTTGGAGAAAGCGTCATACATAGAAAAGTTGTGCTCTGTCAACGCCAGCCGGTTGAGTGTGATTTCATCTCCGTTTACAAGCAGGCGAGGCAAACAAGGTCATCTAGAAGCATCATACATTTGTTGTTGCAGCTTTTGTTATTTTGCACATCGATTTGTTGTGCAGCTTGGACTTGCTTCAGCTGATGACATATCATACTGAATTTGTGGAAGTAGTCAATTGTTTTCATCAGTCATCCTCAGGATTAACTCAGAAGCAGTTAAAAGCACAACTCTTCAGCAATTCTTTTACACTTTGACGTGCTTCAGCCAACAGCCACCTCACCGGCTGCAAATATGTGAATGACGATCTGATTATTTTTTCTCGTACCTGGTGCTCCAAAACATATCTACGATTAGCGCCATTAAATAAGTACGAATATGGCTCAGTTCCTTGAGTTGGCGTTGTTTGTCAACGCAATCGCACTCCCAAGACTCCATAAAGTGCCCAATTCATAATTCGGTTCTTAGGAAACTACTACATCGACCACTATATATTTCATAAACTGATCCAAGACGATCGACTAAACGTGGATGCGCCATGTCATGTACAATCATTCTAGTAGTTTTCCTCCAATCTAACCGATATCCGTTTTAAAATATCCTCAACGCATTTGGCAAGAATGAGGTCGAACATACTGAGGACGGTGCGATGTTTGCTTAGGTTGGCTAGCGGTAAAAAAGACAAGGATGGTTGCATTTTTCTATGATTCAAGATTTCGATCATCGTGGGTGACCCACAGTGATTTCCAGAAGGAAATCTGCACTTATTACTGTATTTCTCTACCGCTGTACCGGCGGATACAACTAAAAGACGCTTGAGGATTTCAGTTCTTAAAAACAAGATGCATATGGGACGTTTACTTTGCTGTCCAATAGTTTGTAATTGTAGTTGATGTTTGGCAACGTTCTCGCAGCGAATGTCTTCGATTCTTTCACCGCCAACCAACCTCAACCGATACCTGATGGCATCAAACGTCTCTCTACTTCCTGTGATTATTCAGTTAAGCGAATTTTTGTCCCTTTTCAATGCCTCTCGCATTACTTCTTATGTTGCCCCATGAATATCCACGGAACAGTGTTTGTTCCCTATTCCTTCCACAGCAGGTTGTGCCCATCAGGTTCACAAGGTGCTCTACAGCACAACTGTTAGACGATGGAATCACAATATTAGCCAATACCGGGACGCGCCGATGTTGGCGTCCAAATACCGAAGGTACCGTTAGCTCACCTAATGTTTCAGGAGGCAGCATACTACTCGGTAAGGTGGTGCGCAACAGCAGCTTGTTGGCGGAGTTGTTCAGGGTTTCGTACGCTCGAGTTTGCCACACAAACACAACGTGCCCCGAATAGCAGATGCAAAGTGGCGGTGTGTAGGTTGTCGCTTCCCTAAGAAGAGTAATTATCTAGTAGGGCATGGGGGTTAGAAAGATGAGTGCCAGAAGCAGTATGAATATTTTCACTTATCCGCCTTGATGTATGCAGAGAACAAGATGATCCGACCGATGTGACATGGAGATACATTCGTTCGTGCACTTCATAGCTGGGTTCAAGTACTGAGCATGATTGGTAGTAGTGGGATAACCACGTCTGCCCAATGACCCAAAAGGGCGAAGTGGGCCACGACATGTTTTCGTCAACTTATGAGGAGCGTCTTCTGAATGTTAACTGACCTGACACAAGAGACGGTCTCGGTGCAAGACATTAAGCTGAAGAATATCGAGCTGGCCTTCACGTGAGTTGATCGTTAAAACCAGATTAATCTTAAACGTAGCAGGAGCCTGTATGCTCACCTTTTGTGTTGCTGTAAAAAGCAAACGTGCCGAAGAACAGGAACTCTGCACCTCCAGAAAAGTGCGCACCCTCTGGATCAAGCGGGACATAAACTTTTGGCCCTATTCGCAAAACCTCTCTCCACGGCTCCACTGGACATAAATAAGAGAAGCAAATGAATATGGATTCAACGACTTGCTTGTGATAAGAAGAGCAGAGTGAGAGAACGAACCGAGCGTCCATGGCACCAGTCGTTAGGGGATCTGCAGTTGGAGATGAATACTTTGGGTGATTCTTATCGGATTAGTGTTGTCCAGTGGGTGAACGAGTGAAAACTGCCAAATGCAAGCACGCGATCTATAGCTCGGCCGGATACCGCCCGTCAACGATTCATTTTCACTTTACAGTTTAAGTTCTTTCTAGTGTTAGAATCTACCGAGCTCCGTTGCTAGAGTAACCTATTTTTGCGGAGATTTCGTCCTGTAAGTGAAGCCAATTTGTACTGAAAAGAAGAGAAGCACTGTACAGCTGTTTCAACCCTATTGGGAACCATTAGCAGTGCGCATCTCACAAAACTCCGGAGAGTCTCGACTCGAGAAGTCGTGCTTCTCGGCTTTTCAGCATAGATTGGCTTTACTTACAGGAGGAAATCTCCACAAAAATCCCAAGTCTCCTCACACTACCGACAGAGTAACTTATTATTGTTTCTGATAATGACTGGCGCCTGGGTTTCGCTAACACCCGCCAGGAAACAAATCGTGTCCCTTGTTTCACGGAACAACAAACTAGCTTTCCGACTTATACATTCACCTTCATACCCATTTGGTTTCGACGGAAGGCTCTACTGAATCATTCGTTCATGATATTCTTCTCAACTTAATGTGCTGCACCAGGCCACCCCATGTTTCAGCTTGTAAGATATTTGGAATATCGAAATACATTGTATAGACGTAGCACACTACACATTGGGTTGCTGAAAATTCTTCGACAACCCACTACCGGTTTTGTCATTCTTGGGGCTCATCAGACAGGCAGTCGCCGACTTTATGTCAAACTTACACTCTAACTGAACCCAAAACGGAATTCGACTCATGCACTCATTTGCATACCAGTTTGGTTTTGAGGGGACTCACATGTAACCCAGCTGAATCACTCTTCTCAGTTTTTTCGTCACAGTTGGATTACTGTCTCGGCTCACTGAAGCTTCACTGCGCCAGAGTCGAAAGTGAGAGTAAAGGTCCACTCGACTGTGTCCCGAGAATTGCAAGAAAACCGGCTGAGGCGCGCGAATAGGGACAGGCATAATTGTAGTCTTCTTCATTTCTAAGTATTGTAACTATTACCAACTGACAGCATCGTAAAGTGTGGATATGTTAGGCAGACGTACAAACTACAGGTGACGCCTCATCATCATCGACAGCATGACATCAGTGTTCAACACCGATGCTTCACTGCCGTACAACCATGACTTATTTGAAAGCCTTATTATAAAGAAAAGAATAAAGGTGGACGGGGAAGGGACTTAGTGCTAGCT